>NC_059216.1:2127500-2130000 GCF_020615455.1 Coregonus clupeaformis | reverse complement strand
CATCTTGCTCAGACTCCTGGGAAGAGTCACTGATGTGAACCTGCTTACTGCTGGAAAATAACAGAGTTACACAGCCCATAAATGTGTTCCCTTACTGCCCACTGTGGTAAAAACGTGGCCGTATAGAAATATTAAAGGATATAGTGTGAGATAGCTGTTGATCAATATGACATTAAATACACCGTCCTGCTTGTCTCTGTGGGCAGCTTTATGAATGTGTGAAACTAAAGGTTGTTGGGTGCTGAAACAAACCATATAGTTGAGTTTATAAATGTTCCATAAAACTGTAGTGATTCATGTTATGGCATTCATATTGTCCTAGTAGTAGTAATGCCTTAAGCTATGTCCTAGTGTCTGAGCAAAAATGTTTGAGTTTGAGTGTGTGTGTGTGTGTGTGTGTGTGTGTGTGTGTGTTTGTGCGTGCAGAGTGGTCACTCCAGATCCAATGTGAAATTTGACGTTTGTGCAGGTTCCTAGGATGTCGGGGGATGCTGTCAAAACCAGCCACAAAAAAAATATATTTAAAAAAGCACTGCACAGGGATGGAACCCACAGAGATTGACAATACAGTCTACAAAGTGAGAACTTGCGGCTCAGTCACAAGCCCAGTCGGAATTAATACCTCAACTTAAAGGGTACGTTTTATTTTTTACAACCAAATCTCAATTTTTGATGTAAATGGCATGTAATATAAGGGTCCAGACACCTTTTTTTTGTGATTTCACATGTTATAGAGAAACTTACCCCAAACAGCAAATCACTTCCTCATCCTCATTGTGTAGTATGGGGCCCCAAAAACACATGACCAAAGGCTCCAAAAACATCCAAATGCGTCCTATTAGAAACGGCAAAGCTTTTCAGTATGCAGGTCTTAAGATGTTATACACATGACATTTTGTCATTCTGAACCAGACAGGAAGCACCCCCTGCTTTCAGTACACTTTATACCCCTCATTTACTCAAGTGTTTCCTTTATTTTGGCGGTTACCTGTAGAATGGACGGAGCGGTATCGCTCAAGTCGCAACAATATGGAATATAACGTTGTGGATAAAGTTCGGAATGACAGCTTCATGCAAAATCACACAAAAAAAAAGGTGTCTGGACCCTTCTATAACATGCCATTTACATCAAAAATTGAGATTTGGTTGTGGAGTTGTTTTTCTGTTTTAACCCTATCCAAAACCTTAATCCTTAACGTAACCAGTTGTAATTCATTTCTTAACTTAACCATATGGTTTGTCACAAAAAGTCTGGAAATGAAGTCAGTTAACTCGTCAAAAAATAGACGTTTGTCCAAGGACATCGGGACATGAAGTCAGACTGTGATATTATGGTGTGTGTGTGTTTGTGTGTGAGTGTGTGTGTGTGTGTGTGTGTGTGTGTGTGTGTGTGTGTGTGTGTGTGTGTGTGTGTGTGTGTGTGTGTGTGTGTGTGTGTGTGTGTGTGTGTGTGTGTGTGTGTGTGTGTGTGTGTGTGTGTGTGTGTGTGTGTGTGTGTGTGTGAGTGAGTGAGTGAGTGAGTGAGTGAGTGAGTGAGTGAGTGAGTGAGTGAGTGAGTGAGTGAGTGAGTGAGTGAGTGAGTGAGTGAGTGAGTGAGTCTGGGGTGTGTGTGTTTAGGAATATGGCGAGATGAACCCAGCAGCTGTTGATTGGTCTGCGCTGTGTTTGATCTTTGGACCTCTGGCTCTCTTCTACAGACTGAGGCAGCTCTCTAATGAGAGCAGATAGCAGACTCACACACACACACACACACACACACACACACACACTCACACACACACACACTCACACAGCTGCTATGGTGTCTGAAGCTAAATTGGTTCCTGATTCACTTCCTGTCATTGGCAAAAACACAATTAATATGGATGGCCTTTAGAGTCTCTCATCAAAGCCTGCATGGGCACTTGGAGGGCAAGTCTCACATCTCTCTCTCCCTCCCTCTCTCTCTCTCCCCCTCTCTCTCTGTCATTCTCTCCCTCTCTCTCTCTCTCCCTCTCTTTCCTTCGCTCTGTCTCATACACACATGCAGAAGTTGAAAAAGGTGGTCAAAATAAGGAAGGAGAGCCAATCAGTGGAGAGGGTTCGGGGACGGAAGTGGTAAGAGGAAGAAAGATGAGAGAGGCTTGTGGAGGAGAGAGGTGCTGGGGGGGTTGAAGAGAGGAGGAGAGGGGTGGTGGGGGGTTGAAGAGAGGAGGAGAGGGGTGCTGGGGGGTTGAAGAGAGGAGGAGAGGGGGTGGTGGGGTGGTTGAAGAGAGGAGGGGAGGGGTGCTGGGGGGGGTTGAAGAGAGGAGGAGAGGGGGTGGTGGGGGTTGAAGAGAGGAGGAGAGGGGTGGTGGGGGGGTTGAAGAGAGGAGGAGAGGGGTGCTGGGGGGGTTGAAGAGAGGAGGAGAGGGGTGCTGGGGGGTTGAAGAGAGGAGGAGAGGGGTGCTGGGGGTTGAAGAGAGGAGGAGAGGGGTGCTGGGGGGTTGAAGAGAGGAGGAGAGAGGTGCTGGGGGGTTGA
>NC_059216.1:2120000-2122500 GCF_020615455.1 Coregonus clupeaformis | reverse complement strand
CTCTCACTCCATCTCTACCTATCTCTTTCTATCTCTCTACTACTCTCTCACTCCATCTCTACCTATCTCTTTCTATCTCTCTACTACTCTCTCACTCCGTCTCTACTGTTCTCTTTCTATCTCTCTACTACTCTCTCACTCCATCTCTACTGTTCTCTTTCTATCTCTCTACTACTCTCTCACTCCATCTCTACTGTTCTCTCTCTATCTCTCTACTACTCTCTCACTCCATCTCTACTGTTCTCTTTCTACCTCTCTACTACTCTCTCACTCCATCTCTACTGTTCTCTTTCTATCTCTCTACTACTCTCTCACTCCATCTCTACCTATCTCTTTCTACCTCTCTACTACTCTCTCACTCCATCTCTACTGTTCTCTTTCTACCTCTCTACTACTCTCTCACTCCATCTCTACTGTTCTCTTTCTACTCTCTACTACTCTCTCACTCCATCTCTACTGCTCTCTTTCTACCTCTCTACTACTCTCTCACTCCATCTCTACTGTTCTCTCTCTATCTCTCTACTACTCTCTCACTCCATCTCTACTTCTCTCTCACTCCGTCTCTACTGTTCTCTTTCTATCTCTCTACTACTCTCTCACTCCATCTCTACTGTTCTCTTTCTATCTCTCTACTACTCTCTTACTCCATCTCTACTGTTCTCTTTCTATCTCTCTACTACTCTCTCACTCCATCTCTACCTATCTCTTTCTATCTCTCTACTACTCTCTCACTCCATCTCTACCTATCTCTTTCTATCTCTCTACTACTCTCTCACTCCCGTCTCTACTGTTCTCTTTCTACCTCCCTACTACTCTCTCACTCCATCTCTACTGTTCTCTTTCTACCTCTCTACTTCTCTCTCACTCCATCTCTACTGTTCTCTTTCTATCTCTCTACTACTCTCTCACTCCATCTCTACTGTTCTCTCTCTATCTCTCTACTACTCTCTCACTCCATCTCTACTGTTCTCTTTCTATCTCTCTACTACTCTCTCACTCCATCTCTACTGTTCTCTTTCTATCTCTCTACTACTCTCTCACTCCATCTCTACCTATCTCTTTCTACCTCTCTACTACTCTCTCACTCCATCTCTACTGTTCTCTTTCTACCTCTCTACTACTCTCTCACTCCATCTCTACTGTTCTCTTTCTATCTCTCTACTACTCTCTCACTCCATCTCTACTGCTCTCTTTCTACCTCTCTACTACTCTCTCACTCCATCTCTACTGTTCTCTTTCTACCTCTCTACTACTCTCTCACTCCATCTTTACTGTTCTCTTTCTACCTCTCTACTACTCTCTCACTCCATCTCTACTGTTCTCTCTCTACTACTCTCTCACTCCATCTCTACTGTTCTCTTTCTATCTCTCTACTACTCTCTCACTCCATCTCTACCTATCTCTTTCTACCTCTCTACTACTCTCTCACTCCATCTCTACTGTTCTCTTTCTACCTCTCTACTACTCTCTCACTCCATCTCTACTGTTCTCTTTCTATCTCTCTACTACTCTCTCACTCCATCTCTACTGCTCTCTTTCTACCTCTCTACTACTCTCTCACTCCATCTCTACTGTTCTCTCTCTATCTCTCTACTACTCTCTCACTCCATCTCTACTTCTCTCTCACTCCGTCTCTACTGTTCTCTTTCTATCTCTCTACTACT
Source organism: Coregonus clupeaformis (assembly GCF_020615455.1). Taxonomy (NCBI): domain Eukaryota; kingdom Metazoa; phylum Chordata; class Actinopteri; order Salmoniformes; family Salmonidae; genus Coregonus; species Coregonus clupeaformis. The sequence goes on along the minus strand of NC_059216.1, from coordinate 2,120,836 downwards.
CTCTCACTCCATCTCTACTGTTCTCTTTCTATCTCTCTACTACTCTCTCACTCCATCTCTACTGTTCTCTTTCTATCTCTCTACTACTCTCTCACTCCATCTCTACCTATCTCTTTCTATCTCTCTACTACTCTCTCACTCCATCTCTACCTATCTCTTTCTATCTCTCTACTACTCTCTCACTCCGTCTCTACTGTTCTCTTTCTACCTCCCTACTACTCTCTCACTCCATCTCTACTGTTCTCTTTCTACCTCTCTACTTCTCTCTCACTCCATCTCTACTGTTCTCTTTCTATCTCTCTACTACTCTCTCACTCCATCTCTACTGTTCTCTCTCTATCTCTCTACTACTCTCTCACTCCATCTCTACTGTTCTCTTTCTACCTCTCTACTACTCTCTCATTCCATCTCTACTGTTCTCTTTCTATCTCTCTACTACTCTCTCACTCCATCTCTACCTATCTCTTTCTACCTCTCTACTACTCTCTCACTCCATCTCTACTGTTCTCTTTCTACCTCTCTACTACTCTCTCACTCCATCTCTACTGTTCTCTTTCTATCTCTCTACTACTCTCTCACTCCATCTCTACTGCTCTCTTTCTACCTCTCTACTACTCTCTCACTCCATCTCTACTGTTCTCTTTCTACCTCTCTACTACTCTCTCACTCCATCTCTACTGTTCTCTTTCTACCTCTCTACTACTCTCTCACTCCATCTCTACTGTTCTCTCTCTACTACTCTCTCACTCCATCTCTACTGTTCTCTTTCTATCTCTCTACTACTCTCTCACTCCATCTCTACCTATCTCTTTCTATCTCTCTACTACTCTCTCACT
>NC_059216.1:2112500-2115000 GCF_020615455.1 Coregonus clupeaformis | reverse complement strand
CACCACACCACAACACAACACACCACAACACACCACACCACACCACAACACACCACACCACAACACAACACAACACACCACAACACAACACACCACAACACATCACATCACACAACCACAACACAACACAACACAACACAACACATCACACAACCACAACACAACACAACAAAACACACCCACAACACAACACAACACAACACACCCACAACACACCACACCACAACACACCACACCACAACAACACAACAACAACATAACAACACTCCACAACAGAACAGCACAACATAACACAACCACAACACAACACAACACACCCACAACAGAACACAACACACTACACCACAACACACCACACCACAACACAACAACACAACACACCACACCACAACCCAACATAACACAACCACACACCCACAACACAACAACACAACACACAGACATGCTGTTACAAGCTCTTGGACATGATCAAAACACACACCTGATGAAGGTTGTGATGGCAGCAGTCACATGACACCCATATTGTTTCAATTCAATTAATATGCATGGGAAACATATGTTTACATTGCCAAAGCTGTTTCTCTTTCCTAGTTTCCTAAAACTCCACAAGCCACACGCTTATTTGCCCAGTGAGCCAGATAGGGAAGAGAAACAGAATTGCACAGTTATAGTGAAGAGAGAGAGAGAGAGAGAGAGAGAGAGAGAGAGAGAGAGAGAGAGAGAGAGAGAGAGAGAGAGAGAGAGAGAGAGAGAGAGAGAGAGAGAGAGAGAGAGAGAGAGAGAGAGAGAGAGAGAGAGAGAGAGAGAGAGAGAGAGAGAGAGAGAGAGAGAGAGAGAGAGAGAGACAGAGACAGAGACAGAGACAGAGACAGAGAGAGACGGAGAGAGAGAGAGAGAGAGAGAGAGAGAGAGTGAGTGGAAAGAAGGACAGAGGAAAATGGAGAGGCTGATATCATCCCTGCTGTCTTCAAATGAATGCTTCATTAAATTAGATGATCATTATCATACTCATTAAATTATCATGTATTAGCATAATAACCGCAGATGCAACTATATTTTTCAAACTTTGTATCGTATTATCACTTCTTTCCTCCCATCCTTTCCCATCCTTTCCCATCCTTTCCCATCCTTTCCCCTACTTTCCTTTCACTATTTCTATCCATCTGTATCTTTCCATTCAGGGCCCAGACTATTGGCCCTTCATTGGTCTCATACATGAAGGAGCCAAAAGAGCAATATGGCAGCTGCTGCCCTAAGCCCACTGGAAGTCTATGTGGGGCCAACACCATAATGTTTGCACCTATCAACGTATCAAGTCTATGTGGGGCCAACGCCATCATGCTTACTATCAAAGTACCTTCAGATATGCAAACAATGAATTGGATGAAATCACTGTATTGCTCAGAGGTGCAGAACTCCAGTCCCAGAGGGCCCCAGTCTTGCTGGTTTCCCTGCTCAACAAGGGTAGGCACAGAGGGGCATCTCAGTGGTCTCAGTCCCCTCCCCTCCCTGTCTCCTTTCTTTCATCTGCACTGATCTAAAGGGACTGGACAGGTGAGAGCAACATAATGGATGCCCCACTGGGACTCTGTTTTTACCTGCCCGCATCTTTCACATCAGAGCAGATGAAGGAGACGGGACAGAAAGCTACTGAGATGCTAATGATGATGCACATGAACACTTAGTTTCAATACTTTCAATTCTTCCTGTCCTCAACTCCCTTCCTTGTGATCCCTGAGGGTTGACATATTGATTTTACCTATGATGTTCTTACAGATCAGTGGAAATAAAGGTGGAGAGAGAGGTGGAGAGAAATCCACCCCAGACTACTAAATCACTGTCTAGATTTCCGTTCCAAGTCCAGTGGAACTCACCCATAGAGGAACTGTGTAGAGTGATCCCCCTCTCCCCACCGGCACTGGGAAGATTAGTTCCTACCCCATGCTGAGCCATGGGCCCAGGTAGAGCCAGCCACACTATTCCTAAATCAATGAAACTGTCCCCCAAATCACTCTGTTATATAAGCAGGGTGTTCACCATATAACCAGAGAAGGGTAAGATGGAAGGCGTGTTGCTCTAGTGCCCTCTCTTGACTAAACGGGGTGACGGGATGATGGTGTGTACATGAAAGACAACAGCTTCTTGGAAATGGCAGGAGTTAAGAGGGTCACAGTCTTAAGAAGGGAGCTCTTTTGTTTTTGTAGATTTTTTGTTTTGTTGGGGGTTTTTTTTATCTTCAGAGGAACAGCTTCAATTAACTTTTCACTCTCTCTTTTCAATTGAGAGGAACAAGGACAGTCAATGACTCATCTCTGCACCGCAGCAAACAAGCACGTCTCTCTCTCTCTCTCTCTCTCTCTCTCTCTCTCTCTCTCTGTGTCTCTCTCCCTCCCTCTCTCTCCCACCTCTCTCTCTCCCTCTCTCATGATAATGCTGTTGTCTTTGTTCTGTTGTGACAGTTTTCTGCTCAGTGACTGATGACTATAAGACATTAAAGCTG
>NC_059216.1:2065000-2110000 GCF_020615455.1 Coregonus clupeaformis | reverse complement strand
ACATTGTAGGATTTTTAATGAATTTATTTGCAGATTATGGTGGAAAATAAGTATTTGGTCACCTACAAACAAGCAAGATTTCTGGCTCTCACAGACCTATAACTTCTTCTTTAAGAGGCTCCTCTGTCCTCCACTCGTTACCTGTATTAATGGCACCTGTTTGAACTTGTTATCAGTATAAAAGACACCTGTCCACAACCTCAAACAGTCACACTCCAAACTCCACTATGGCCAAGACCAAAGAGCTGTCAAAGTACACCAGAAACAAAATTGTAGACCTGCACCAGGCTGGGAAGACTGAATCTGCAATAGGTAAGCAGCTTGGTTTGAAGAAATCAACTGTGGGAGCAATTATTAGGAAATGGAAGACATACAAGACCACTGATAATCTCCCTCGATCTGGGGCTCCACGCAAGATCTCACCCCGTGGGTTCAAAATGATCACAAGAATGGTGAGCAAAAATCCCAGAACCACACGGGGGGACCTAGTGAATGACCTGCAGAGAGCTGGGACCAAAGTAACAAAGCCTACCATCAGTAACACACTACGCCGCCAGGGACTCAAATCCTGCAGTGCCAGACGTGTCCCCCTGCTTAAGCCAGTACATGCCCAGGCCCGTCTGAAGTTTGCTAGAGTGCATTTGGATGATCCAGAAGAGGATTGGGAGAATGTCATATGGTCAGATGAAACCAAAATAGAACTTTTTGGTAAAAACTCAACTCGTCGTGTTTGGAGGACAAAGAATGCTGAGTTGCATCCAAATAACACCATACCTACTGTGAAGCATGGGGGTGGAAACATCATGCTTTAGGGCTGTTTTTCTGCAAAGGGACCAGGACGACTGATCCATGTAAAGGAAATAATGAATGGGGCATGTATCGTGAGATTTTGAGTGAAAACCTCCTTCCATCAGCAAGGGCATTGAAGATGAAACGTGGCTGGGTCTTTCAGCATGACAATGATCCCAAACACACCGCCCGGGCAATGAAGGAGTGGCTTCGTAAGAAGCATTTCAAGGTCCTGGAGTGGCCTAGCCAGTCTCCAGATCTCAACCCCATAGAAAATCTTTGGAGGGAGTTGAAAGTCCGTGTTGCCCAGCGACAGCCCCAAAACATCACTGCTCTAGAGGAGATCTGCATGGAGGAATGGGCCAAAATACCAGCAACAGTGTGTGAAAACCTTGTGAAGACTTACAGAAAACGTTTGACCTGTGTCATTGCCAACAAAGGGTATATAACAAAGTATTGAGAAACTTTTGTTATTGACCAAATACTTATTTTCCACCATCATTTGCAAATAAATTCATAAAAAATCCTACAATGTGATTTTCTGGATTTTGACGTACCTATGATGAAAATTACAGGCCTCTCTCATCTTTTTAAGTGGGAGAACTTGCACAATTGGTGGCTGACTAAATACTTTTTTTCCCCACTGTAATAACAGATACAAAAGCATTAACTGCGATGATACCATGCAAAACCCTCCATTGCATATCACCAGTACCCTTTTGTAACGGAGGCTTGTACAGTGCTCTCCATGCTGGCTTTACCTTGTCATCAATGCCCAATTTTACCCTCCATGGAGTGTCTTTTCTATTTTTCAATGTATCTTTATTCAACACCTTGACATTCCCCCTATATAAGTCTTTCCCATTCACCTCATCCAAACCCACCTCTTCCAACCCTCTCAAATCCAGTAATAACGCCTTTCTTTCTGACTCTGGGATATTGGGTGTAATCCCTAGTCTTGGAAATGAGACGTTTTCATTTTGTACCTTCTTCTTGTGACTATTAAGCATACCCCACTCTTCTGCTGACAGCAGTTGTCCGACAATCCTTTCCGACCTCACCCCCAAATGTTCAGCCACCCGTCTTCCATCCGTTAAGGTGGGCCCAGCCATGGCCATTAACTGTTTGAAGGTGATGATTTTGCCCTTCACCAGAATCTTGGAGAAATGTGGAACAGCTGCAGTTGTACAATCCAGTCTTGCCACGTACACCAGAGGTTCCTCCAACAGCCAAAGCACTGACTCCGCTGAAGTGCGTCTGGACACCTTCATTATGCTCCACACCCTAAGAAGGCCTCTGTAAAACGGAGGAAGTAGGTACTCCCTCCCTAGAAATCTGTCTACTATCAACCAAAAAAAAGCATTCTTTAAACCTAATCCCCCAACCTGCTGTAATACAAGACCTGCCACCCCTCTCCAAACCACATTTTCCGGTCCATAAAGCAACCTTTGAATAAACTCAGTGAGCATAAACTGAAACCGGAAAGCAGCAGCCCTGCTAGCAAGATGTACAAGATGTAGTCCCCCCTCCTCTTTTGACAAATACAAAACAAATACAAATACATTTGACAAATACAAAACACTTTGTGGAACCCAATGATATTTATCCCAAAATAAATCTACAATAATCGGCTGTATCTTAGCCAGAAGGCCAGATTGTGGCTCTAAAACTGACAACCGATGCCACAGTGCAGAGGCAATCACATTGTTAACTATAATAGTGCGCCCCCTACATGACATAAGAGATAACAACCAATGCCATCTCCTCATCCTCCCTTCCACCATTTCAACCACCCCAATCCAATTTTTTTCCATCTCCTAGGTACACTCCAAGATACTTGCCACGACTTCTGCCGAAGCTGCCTCCCCTCCTTGTTTGGGCAGGTTTCGACGTTCGTCGTCACCGGCTTACTAGCTACTGCCGATCCCATTCTCATCACTCCAGTTGTCATGTCTTGTCTTGTCAATCACACACACCTGGAGCTCATTCCCCTAATTAGTATGTGTATAAGTGTTCCCTCTGTTCCCCTTGTCTTTGTGAGTGATTGTATTTGTGAGAGGAAGAGTAGCTCAATTGAGCTACTCTTCCATTTGTTATTGCCAAGGTGGAATATTTCCCTTGTGATAGTTTCATTTTGACGCTGGGTGCGTTTTATTTATGTAAACGGTATAAACTCTGGACTTCGGTGTTTTACCTCCTGACTCCTTCATTCACACGTTGTCACAATACTTAAAACCTTCGTCACACCATTCCAGGCCCCTGGCAAAGCCATGATCCCTCCAGACCATTCTCCAATCTGTAAAGCACAACTTTCTTCCCAATTTACCTTTGCAGAGGATATTCCCCTAAAACGATCAACCATTAGACTCAAACTATCAGCATAGGCTGAGAGACAAATAGGAGGAATATCCTCTGAAAGGTACACCCCTGCGACTTCTAATGCTATTTAGTAGTGGCTCTATAGCAATGGCATATAACATTCCCGACAAAGAACATCCCTGCCTAATACCTCTACACACTTTAAAAGGAGCACTCAAGCCACCGTTAACTTTCAATACACTTTCAATGTCACCATATATCACCCTTATCATGGCAATAAAACCAGAGCTGAAACCAAACGCCTCAAAAGTGTGCCATAAATATTGATGTTCAACTCGGTCAAATGCCTTTTCCTGATCAATTGAAATTAGACCAGCATCCAACCCAATAGCCCTAGAGACGTCCAAAAAATCAAGAATCAGATAAATGTTATCCCCTATCTGCCTGCCGGGAACACAGTAGGACTGGTCCGTATGTATGATTTGCCCCATCACCTCCCTCAGCCTGTTGGACAAAGCCTTTGACAGGATCTTATAATCAGTGCACAATAAAGCCACCGGCCTCCAGTTCTTCACCTCCCTAGGGTCACCCTTTTTGGGCAGTAGGGTGAGGACAGTCCTTCTGCAGCTTATCGGTAGTAACGCTCCGGTCAAACTATCACTAACTACTGCTAGCCAATCCTCTCCCAACATAGCCCAAAAATACTTTAAAAAGTCAACGGGAAGCCCATCAATGCCTGGTGCCCTTCCATTTTCCATGCCTTTTAATGCAGTGTATAGCTCCTGCAAAGACAATGGTTGCTCTAGCTCAACCTGAGCTTCTGCAGCCACCATCAAGGAACTGCTGTGTCACTGTTTTATCCTCTTTGTACTCACACTTGTAGAGCTCAGCATAGAACTCTACTGCCCTCTTTATAATTTCACTAGGGCTAGTGAGCTCCTGTCCAACAGCTGATTTGAGACAATTAATCATTATTCTTTGTCCATTCTTTTTCTCTAAACCAAATAAAAATTTGGATGAGGCATCCATTTAAGAGATTCCCTGAAACTTACTTCTCACCAATGCACCCTTTGCTCTGATACCCAGCAGGTCTGCCAATGCAGCTTTTTTCCTCTTGAGGGCCTGAGTATGGCCTCGATCTCCTGTGGTCTCAACCAACGTCAGGAGTTCCACTATTTCAGACTCTAGGGCTTTCATTGATCTGGTGATGTCTTTGGTGACATTCCTTGTGTAATGATTACAGAATTGTTGAATCTGGATTTTCCCTATATCCCACCACTGTTGAAGGGATACAAAACTGGCCTTTTGAGGCCTCCACCTCTCCCAGAAAAAACTACAACATTTCCTGAAGTGAGCATCACTCAATAAAGTTCTATTAAAATGCCAGTATGCGCTTTTGGGTTTTACAGCGTTAATGAACACCACCTCTGTTATTAAACAATGATCAAAAAATCCCACTGGGGTTATCACACTTGATTTACCAACCTGAGATTGATGTTCAAAACAATAAAACCTATCTAACCTGGCCATAGAGATGGTGTTCTCTCTCACATGGGCCCAGGTGTAGTGTCTCGTGCCTCCATGTTGACTCCGCCAAATATCACACAGTTCATGTGTTACAATGAGGCGTTTTAAAAAAGTCCTTGAGGCTATATGTTTTTTTTTGTGATTTCTATCTAAATCACTGACTGTGCAGTTAAAATCCCCAGCAATAAATAAATAATCTTCAGTATTACATTTCTCAATGGTATTTGATAATGTCTCTAAAAAACATACCCTCTCAACTGCCACCACTGGGGCATATACATTTATCAGACACATAGTGATGTTTTCATACATCGCTCTAACTTTTAATAACCTCCCCTCAACTACCTCTTCAATCTGATATGACAAAGGCAAAAACCCTTTTGAGAACAAGATGGCCACACCCCCACTTTTTGAGTTTTTATGACCACACACCACTGCCCCCCCTCATCTTAACTCATACACTATGGCTCTTTTTTTAGTGTCTCTCACCCCATTTATGTTTAAAGAAGAAATCTTAAAAATACAGAGGAAGACACAGAAACCACATCTCTGGACAGAGTTAAGGCTGCGACTGAACTCTTTCATTTTCTTTAGAATTTACATCACTTATCACTCTTGTGACCACTTTCTGGAGTCTAGCAATTTCAGGACTTGTCAAACCTCCCCCTGTCATTTTTGACATCAGAAGCTGATTCAATAAACAATTCACTTTCAGGAAAAACATCTGTTACGTTATAATTCTGCATATATTTCTTCCCTTTTGACAACTTCAGAAATTGACGTACCTTCTCAATCCCATTGTCACGAATACCGCCGAGGCTGCCCCTCCTCCTTGTTCGGGCAGGTTTCGGCGTTCGTCGTTCCCGGAGTACTAGCTGCCACCGTTTGATGTTTCGATGTTTGTTTGGTCATGTCTAGTTTAGTGCACCTGTTTCGTATTCTGTCCTGATTATGTCACCTATAAGTTTCCCTGTGTTATGTTTTGGAGTTGTGTGTTGTTGTCCGCCTGTCCTTTGTCTTTGGTCGGTACCTGTTTGCATTTGTGTATTTTACGCGTTGCGCGTATTCTTTGCCTCCTGTGTGCACCAAACAAACCAACCAGACCAGCTTCAGATACAACTTTTCTCAGGTTTCCTTGATCTCTTTAGGCATGGAGAATGGTGTTAATGCCAGGCTGGCTGGGGTACAATGTACTGGTTGGTTTGAGCAATGTGAAGGCGTTCTAGTGAACGTTGATTAGCTGGCCGTTGGTGTCGGGAGAGGTCGTGTTTTTCTCTAGCTGGAGGTAAGCAGGAGGTAAGCTTCTCATATGGTGTTGAGTAAAGCTTAACCATGTATTAGATCATAGGTAGGTAGTTAGCTGTAGTTAGGTATTGTATTTATTATAGGTTAGTATTGTTGTTATTGTAGGTTTCCGTAGGTAATTGTAGGTTAGTATCGAAGCACGAGGCTAGCTAGCTAGCGGGTAGCTACTGGTAACGATTAGCAACGCTGGAGAGCTGTTTCCAATGTTAATGTAGTCCTAGCCAACGTTTAATTTTTTGCTTAACCATGTATTAGATCGTAGGTAGGTAGTTAGCTGTAGTTAGGTATTGTATTTATTATAGGTTAGTATTGTTGTTATTGTAGGTTTCCGTAGGTAATTGTAGGTTAGTATCGAAGCACGAGGCTAGCTAGCTAGCGGGTAGCTACTGGTAACGATTAGCAACGCTGGAGAGCTGGTTCCAATGTTAATGTAGTCCTAGCCAACGTTTAATTTTTTGCTTAACCATGTATTAGATCGTAGGTAGGTAGTTAGCTGTAGTTAGGTATTGTATTTATTATAGGTTAGTATTGTTGTTATTGTAGGTTTCCGTAGGTAATTGTAGGTTAGTATCGAAGCACGAGGCTAGCTAGCTAGCGGGTAGCTACTGGTAACGATTAGCAACGCTGGAGAGCTGTTTCCAATGTTAATGTAGTCCTAGCCAACGTTTAATTTTTTTGCTGCGTTATGCGTTATGAAAGGAACTAGACACGGACTTGAATTATCTGTTTAGTGTGCTAACACACTCTTGGCAGTTTGTTGTAACCAAGTATTGATGCTAAATTGTGTGTTAATGGATGCTAGCTTGCAAGTTAGCTACGGCGTCATAGCTAGGCTTCGTGGGTTGTTGTGGGTAGTTACTGTGTCTTGGCAGTGTCCTCGGCCGTGCCGGCTGTAGCACGAAGCTAGCTAGCTAGCCGTTCTTCAAACAAAGTCAACACAGTGGCCATTGCTAGCTCCCCAACATGACCAGCTAGCTGTACTGTAGTAGCTAACTACAATATACTTGTCCTAGCTAGCCAACGTCTAATCATTGCTGCGTCATGAAAGGAACTTGACACAGACACGAATGATCTGTTTAGTGTGTTATCACATTATTGGTGGTTTGTTGTGACCAAGTGTTGGTGCTAAACGGTGTGTTATTGTTATTGGATGCTAGCTTGCTAGTTGGCTATGGTGTCATAGTTGGCTAGCTGAATAAAGTGGGTTGAGTCTATTCCTTAAACATTGAACCGCTGTGGTTCACAACAATTCTGATTTCTAAAGGCGGAAGTTGGGAGAGTTTTTGTTCGGGTGGTTCAGTGAAACAATTTTAGTTTCTGAGGTAGAAGTTTTTGGTGAGGGAGGCCCTGCTCTCTCCGCTCCCAGATGCTTAGCCCATTTCATTCCGATCTCCTCTGCATTTTTGTAGCCATTTGCTACAGCCTGTCAACTATGCCTCTGCCTATCCCTGTTCTCTCCTCTCTGCACAGGCTACACAAACGCACCACACCGCGTGGCTGCTGCCTCTCTAACCTGGTGGTCCCTGCACGCACCACCCACGTGGAGTTCCAGGTCGCAGGCAGCCTCTGGAACTGCCGTTCTGCTGCCAACAAAGCTGACTTCATCCCAGCCTATGCCAACCTCCAGTCCCTCGACTTCCTGGCGCTGACGGAAACATGGATCACCACTGAAAACACTGCTACTCCTACTGCTCTCTCCTCGTCTGACCATGTGTTCTCGCATACCCCGAGAGCATCTGGTCAGAGGGGTGGTGGTACAGGAATCCTCATCTCTCCCAAGTGGACATTCTCAATTTTTCCCCTAACCCATCTGTCTATCTCCTCATTTGAATTCCATGCTGTCACAGTCACTAACCCATTTAAGCTTAATATCCTTGTCATCTATCGCCCTCCAGGTTCCCTTGGAGAGTTCATCAATGAGCTTGACGCCTTGATAAGTTCCTTCCCTGAGGATGGCTCACCCCTCACAGTTTTGGGGGATTTCAACCTCCCTATGTCCACATTTGACTCATTTCTCTCTGCCTCCTTCTTTCCACTTCTCTCCTCTTTTGACCTCACCCTCTCACCGTCCCCCCTACTCACAAGGCAGGCAATACGCTTGACCTCATCTTCACTAGATGCTGCTCCTCTACTAATCTCACTGCAACTCCCCTCCATGTCTCCGACCACTACTTTGTTTCCTTTTCTCTCTCACTCTCCTCCCACACTACTCACTCTGCCCCTACACAGATGGTAATGCGCCGCCGCAACCTTCGCTCTCTCTCTCCCACTACCTCTCTCCTCTTCCATCCTATCATCTCTTCCCTCTGCTCAATCCTTCTCCCTCCAATCTCCTGATTCTGCCTCCTCAACCCTCCTCTCCTCCCTTTCTGCATCCTTTGACTCTCTGTGTCCCCTATCCTCCCGGCCGGCTCGGTCCTCCCCCTCCAGCTCCGTGGCTTGATGACTCATTGCGAGCTCACAGAACAGAGCTCCGGGCAGCGGAGCGGAAATGGAAGAAAACTAAACTCCCTGCCGACCTGGCATCTTTTCACTCCCTCCTCTCTACATTTTCTTCATCTGTTTCTGCTGCTAAGGCCACCTTCTACCACTCTAAATTCCAAGCATCTGCCTCTAACCCTAGGAAGCTCTTTGCCACATTTTCCTCCCTCCTGAATCCTCCCCCCCTCCTCTCTCTCTGTGGATGACTTCGTCAACCACTTTGAAAAGAAGGTTGACGACATCCGATCCTCGTTTGTTAAGTCTAATGACACTGCTGGTCCTGCTCACACTGCCCTACCCTATGCTTTGACTTCTTTCTCCCCCTCTCTCCAGATAAAATCCTGCGACTTGTGACTGCAGGCCGCCCAACAACCTGCCCGCTTGACCCCATCCCCTCCTCCCTTCTCCAGACCATCTCCGGTGACCTTCTCCCCTACCTCACCTCGCTGATCAACTCATCCTTGACCGCTGGCCATGTCCCTTCCGTCTTCAAGAGAGCGAGAGTTGCTCCCCTTCTCAAAAAAACCAACACTCGACCCCACTGATGTCAACAACTACAGACCAGTATCCCTTCTTTCTTTTCTTTCCAAAACTATTGAGCGTGCCGTCTTTAGCCAACTCTCTTGCTATCTCTCTCAGAATGACCTTCTTGATCCAAACCAATCAGGTTTCAGGACTGGTCATTCAACTGAGACTGCTCTTCTCTGTGTCACGGAGACTCTCCGCACTGCTAAAGCTAACTCTCTCTCCTCTGCTCTTGTCCTTCTAGACCTGTCTGCTGCCTTTGATACTGTGAACCATCAGATCCTCCTCTCCACCCTCTCCGAGCTGGGCATCTCCGGCGCGGCTCACTCCTGGATTGCGTCCTACCTGACCGGTCGCTCCTACCAAGTGGCGTGGCGGGAAGCTGTCTCCGCACCACGTGCTCTCACCACTGGTGTCCCCCAGGGCTCGGTTCTAGGCCCTCTCCTTTTCTCCCTATACACCAAGTCACTTGGCTCTGTCATATCCTCACATGGCCTTTCCTATCATTGCTACGCTGACGATACACAACTAATCTTCTCCTTTCCCCCTTCTGATAACCAGGTGGCGAATCGCATCTCTGCATGTCTGGCAGACATATCAGTATGGATGACGGATCACCACCTCAAGCTGAACCCTGGCAAGACGGAGCTGCTCTTCCTCCCGGGGAAGGACTGCCCGTTCCATGATCTCGCCATCACGGTTGACAACTCCGCTGTGTCCTCCTCCCAGAGTGCGAAGAGCCTAGGCGTGACCCTGGACAACACCCTGTCGTTCTTCGCCAACATCAAGGCGGTGACCCGCTCCTGCAGGTTCATGCTCTACAACATTCGGAGAGTGCGACCCTGCCTTACACAGGAAGCGGCGCAGGTCCTGGTCCAGGCACTTGTCATCTCCCGTCTGGACTACTGCAACTCGCTGTTGGCTGGCCTCCCTGCCTGTGCCATTAAACCCCTACAACTCATCCAGAATGCCGCAGCCCGTCTGGTGTTCAACCTTCCCAAGTTCTCTCACGTCACCCCCTCCTCCGCACACTCCACTGGCTTCCAGTTGAAGCTCGCATCCGCTACAAGACCATGGTGCTTGCCTATGGAGCAGTGAGGGGAACGGCACCTCTGTACCTTCAGGCTCTGATCAGTCCCTACACCCAAACGAGGGCATTGCGTTCATCCACCTCTGGCCTGCTGGCTCCCTTCCTCTGCGGAAGCATAGCTCCCGCTCAGCCCAGTCAAAACTGTTCGCTGCTCTGGCACCCCAATGGTGGAACAAGCTCCCTCACGACGCCAGGACAGCGGAGTCACTCACCACCTTCCGGAGACATTTGAAACCCCACCTCTTTAAGGAATACCTGGGATAGGATAAAGTATTCCTTCTAACCCCCAAATTGTAAAGTGGTTATCCCACTGGCTATAGGGTGAACGCACCAATTTGTGAGTCGCTCTGGCTAACAGCGTCTGCTAAATGACGTTAATGTGCCCTTGAGCAAGGCACTTAACCCTAATTGCTCCTGTAAGTCGCTCTGGATAAGAGCGTCTGCTAAATGACTAAAATGTAAATGTAAAAATGTGTGTTTCGAGGCCATTTATTTTTGTATTATCATTTTTGAGTCTCAGTAAAGTCGTTTGAATTATCCGCTGTGTCCTGCGCCTGACTTTACCACCACGTCCAATAGTGTCCCACGGGGGGCCAGTATAAAATAAAATAAAAAATAATAAAAAATAATGTATGCACTCACTAACTGTAAGTCGCTCTGGATAAGAGCGTCTACTAAATGACTAAAATGTAAATGTACCGTGACAGAACAACACACCTATTACTATGGAGTCAGCAGGAGCAGCGGGGGGAACCGAGTCGCTGGAGGATCGGGTCAGCTACCAGGACGCCAGGATCCAGCAACTCGGATCTGCCATGCAGGAGGTCATGGACACCCTGCGCCGATGGGAGAGAGGAGGTTTGCCCACACCTCCTCCTACCTTACCACCACCATCGGCCAGCCCCACCATACCAGCTCCGGAGTCCAGTGGCATACGGCTCTCGCTCCCGAGGGCATATGATGGCACCGCAGCTGGGTGTCAGGGGTTCCTCCTTCAAGTGGAGCTCTACCTGGCTACCATACACCCGGCACATACCTCCTTTCCACCCCATTTCTCTCACTATTTTGTTGTGACGCGTCAGATGACTCACTCTCGCTATCCTCTCCAGAAGAAAACTCCACCATCTCTACAACCTGTTTATCCTCAACTGATTTATCAATCTCTACCTTCCTCTTGGAATTAGACCCTTCACCACCCCTTAAATTTTTCCTCTTACTCCTAGGTAATTTGAAAACAGCTGCTTCCTTTTTCATTATTTCAAACTCTTCTTGACCTCCAATTTCATTTTCCAGCACCACCTCTGCGACCGCAGTCACAATCTCACCGACTGTTTCCCCTCCCTCTTTGTTCTGATCTACCACAATTGCCCCCGTAGCCACACTGCTTTCTTTTCCTACTTTTCCAACCACATCTGCCCAACTTCTCCTTTCCCCTGCACCCTTAGAATGTTCATCCCTTCACGGTGGTGCATTAGCTGCACCAGCACTAGAGCTGCTACCAGACTCTGCGCGCTCGTTCTCAGGACAATTACGTACCAAATGTACTCCAACACTTCATCCCTAACAAATGGTGGCACGTTAGAAAGTATAACTTTCTTCGCCGGATTCATAAGAGGAAATACCGACGTCTGTGTTTCCCGCAACACAACACCACTCTCAGCTATCGTATTCACATTTTCAATGGAATCTAAGAATATCAATACAGCGCTATTCATCCTTGAGGCTGCTGCCGACTAAGTTTTTCAAATTCCAAACCTCCACAAGTGGCCATTGCAACCAGCCCCATAGAAGACGAGAGAGAGAGAGAGAGCGAGAGAGAGAGAGAGCGAGAGAGAGAGAGAGAGAGAGAGAGAGAGAGAGAGAGAGAGAGAGAGAGAGAGAGAGAGAGAGAGAGAGAGAGAGAGAGAGAGAGAGAGAGAGAGAGAGAGAGAGAGAGAGAGAGAGAGAGAGAGAGAGAGAGAGAGAGAGAGAGAGAGAGAGAGAGAACGAGAGAGAGAGAGAGAACGAGAGAGGGAGAGAGAAGACGAGAGAGAGAGAGAAAGAGAGAAGAGAGAGAAAGAGGGGGAGAGAGAGAGAGAGGGGGAGAGAGAGATAGATAGAGAAAGAGAGAGAGAGAGAGAGAGAGGGAGAGAGAGAGAGAGAGGACGAGAGAGAGAGAGAGAGAGAGAGAGAGAGAGAGAGAGAGAGAGAGAGAGATTACAGACTCAGTGAGCATAGCCTTGCTATTGAGAAAGGCCACCGTAGGCAGACCTGGCTCTCAAGAGAAGACAGGCTATGTGCACATTGCCCACAAAATGATGTGGAAACTGAGCTGCACTTCCTAACCTATGACCATATTAGAGACACATATTTCCCTCAGATTACAGCGATCCACAAAGAATTCGAAAACAAACCCAATTTTGATAAACTCCTTATCTACTGGGTGAAAAACCACAGTGTGCCATCACAGCTGCAAGATTTGTGACCTGTTGCCACAAGAAAAGGGCAACCAGTGAAGAACAAACACCATTGTGAAAACAACCCATATTTATGTTTATTTATTTTCCCATTTGTACTTTAACTATTTGCACATTGTTACAACACTGTATATATACATAATATGACATTTGAAATGTCTTTATTCTTTTGAAACTTCTGAGTGTAATGTTTACTGTTAATATTTATTGTTTATTTCACTTTTGTTTACTATCTACTTCACTTGCTTTGGCAATGTTAACATACCTTTCCCATGCCAATAAAGCCCTTAAATTGAAATTAAATTGAATTGAGAGGGAGAAGGCGAGAGAGAGAGAGAGAGAGAGAGAGAGAGAGAGAGAGAGAGAGAGAGAGAGAGAGAGAGAGAGAGAGAGAGAGAGAGAGAGAGAGAGAGGGAGAAGGAGAGAGAGCGAGAGAGAGAGAAAGAGAGAGAGAGAGAGCGAGAGAGAGAGAGAGAGAGAGAGAGAGAGAGAGAGAGAGAGAGAGAGAGAGAGAGAGAGAGAGAGAGAGAGAGAGAGAGAGAAAGGGAGAGAGAGGACGAGAGAGGCCAAACCACACAACCAACAATATTAGACACTTTATGGAACACAAAGCCTTAACTATTTCATCCTGGAATATCCAAGGCCTGAGGTCATCTGCCTTTGGCCTAAAGAGCAGGAATCTGGACTTCACCAAAAAAATCGGAAATACAGACATTGTCTTCCTACAAGACACATGGTATAGAGGAGACGGACCCATTGGTTGCCCTCTAGGTTACAGAGAGCTTGTAGTCCCATCCACCAAACTACCAGGTGTGAAACAGGGAAGGGACTCAGGGGGTATGCTAATTTGGTATAGAGCAGACCTAACTCACTATATTAAATTAATCAAAACAGGAACATTTTACATTTGGTTAGAAATTCAAAAGGAAATGATCTCAACAGAGAAAAATGTCCTCCTGTGTGCTACCTATATCCCCCCACTAGAATCCCCATACTTTAATGAAGACAGCTTCTCCATCCTGGAGGGGGAAATCAATCATTTTCAGACCCAGGGACATGTACTAGAACTGGACAAGAACCTGACACCCTCAGCACACAGGGGGACAAACACCTACCTGGAGGTGACAGCATTCCCTCCACCATATGCCCCCCTAGGCACAACTACGACAACATAACCAACAAAAATGGGTCACAACTCCTGCAGCTCTGTCGCACACTGGGTATGTACATAGTCAATGGTAGGCTTCGAGGGGACTCCTATGGTAGGTACACCTATAGCTCATCTCTTGGCAGTAGTACTGTAGACTACTTTATCACTGACCTCAACCCAGAGTCTCTCAGAGCATTCAAAGTCAGCCCACTGACACCCCTATCAGACCACAGTCTACTTGAACAGAGCAATACTCAATCATGAGGCATCAAAGCCAAAGGAACTGAATAATATTAAGAAATGCTATAGCTGGATGGAAACTAGTGTTGAAACCTACCAAAAAACAATTAGGCAACAACAAATTCAATCCATTCTGGACAACTTCCTGGACAAAATGTTCCACTGTAATAGTGAAGGTGTAAACTTAGCAGTAGAAAACCTAAACAGTATATTTGACCTCTCAGCTTCCCTATCAAATCTAAAAATCTCTAACAGAAAACCAAAGAAAAGTAACAACAGTGATAAATGGTTTGCAAAAACCTAAGAAAGAAATTGAGAAACCTATCCAACCAGAAACATAGAGACCCAGAAAACCTGAGCCTACGCCTTCACTATGGTGAATCACTGAAATAATACAGAAATACACTACGGAAAAAGAAGGAACAGCATGTCAGAAATCAGCTCAATGTAATTGAAGAATACATAGACTCTAACCACTTCTGAGAAAATTGGAAAACACTGAACAAACAACAACACGAAGACCTATCTATCCAAAACGGAGATGTAATATCCATAACAAAGCCATCACCTATAGAGAGATGAACTTGGAGAAGAGTCCCCTAAGCAAGCTGGTCCTGGGGCTCTGTTCACAAAGACAAACAGACCCCACACAGCCCCAGGACAATAACAACAACAACAACACAATTAGACCCAACCAAATCATGAGAAAACTAAAAAAGAATTACTTGACACATTGGAAAGAACAAACTGGGTGAAAAACCACAGTGCGCCATCACAGCAGCAAGATTTGTGACCTGTTGCCACAAGAAAAGGGCAACCAGTGAAGAACAAACACCATTGTAAATACAACCCATATTTATGTTTATTTATTTTCCCATTTGTACTTTAACTATTTTCACATTGTTAAAACACTGTATATGTACATAATATGACATTTGAAATGTCTTTATTCTTTTGGAACTTCTGAGTGTAATGTTTACTGTTAATATTTATTATTTATTTCTCTTTTGTTTACTATCTACTTCACTTGCTTTGGCAATGTTAACATACGTTTCCCATGCCAATAAAGCCCTCAATTGAAATTGAATTGAATTGAATTGAATTGAATTGAATTGAATTGAGAGAGAGAGAGAGAGAGAGAGAGAGAGAGAGAGAGAGAGAGAGAGAGAGAGAGAGAGAGAGAGAGAGAGAGAGAGAGAGAGAGAGAGAGAGAGAGAGAAAAAAAAGAGAGAGAGAGAGAGAGAGAGAGAGAGAGAAGAGAGAGAGAGATAGAGGATGAGAGAGAGATAGATAGAGAGAGACAGAGAGAGAGGGAGAGAGAGGACGAGAGAGAGAGAGATAGAGAGAGAGAGAGAGAGAGAGAGAGAGAGAGAGAGAGAGAGAGAGAGAGAGAGAGAGAGAGAGAGAGAGAGAGAGAATGATAGAGGTGGGGACATCATTCTGGGGACGTAGTAGTAATGTTGGTCCATTAACAACCAGAGACAGGCACAATGCCATAACATTCATTCACACTGATGCTGATTGATGGGGAAATATCCACTCTAGGATCAAACTTATATTCTCCTTCTTTCTGTTTCTCCCCTGTAGCAGGCCTTGAAACAGACAGGCCTTGTAACAGACAGGCCTTGTAACAGACAGGCCTTGTAACAGACAGGCCTTGAAACAGACAGGCCTTGTAACCGACAGGCCTTGTAACAGAGAGTCCTTAAAACAGACAAGCCTTGAAACAGACAGGCCTTGTAACAGACAGGCCTTGTAACAGACAGACCTTGTAACAGACAGACCTTGTCACAGACAGGCCTTGTAACAGACAGGCCTTGTAACAGACATGCCTTGTAACAGACAGGCCTTATAACAGACAGGTATTGTAACAGACAGGCCTTTGTGTGTGTGTGTGTCTGTGTCTGTGTCTGTGTCTGTGGGTGTGTGTGTGTGTGTGTGTTTCTACTTTCATCTTTATATGTCATTAGCAGGCAGAAGCTCTTCTCCTGTATCTCTCTCTCTCTCTTCTGGTGGTCTCTGGTGACAGCTCTTAGTCTTTCCTAGTGTTCTCACACTGCAGGGTCCGCATAATGCACCCTCCTTAGGGAGACTTGTGGCTCAGTGGAGACAGTCAGACAGACGTCATTGTGGGGACGTCAGCAACAGAGACGGAGAGAGAGAGAGAGAGAGAGAGAGAGAGAGAGAGAGAGAGAGAGAGAGAGAGAGAGAGAGAGAGAGAGAGAGAGAGAGAGAGAGAGAGAGACACAGAGAGCTATGGTGAATCACTAAAACAATACAGAAATACACTACGGAAAAAGAAGGAACAGCATGTCAGAAATCAGCTCAATGTAATTGAAGAATCCATAGACTCTAACCACTTCTGGGAAAATTGGAAAACACTAAACAAACAACAACACGAAGAGCTATCTATCCAAAACGGAGATGTATGGGTAAACCACTTCTCCAATCTTTTTGGCCCTATAACAGAGAACAAACAGCAAAAAAATATACATGATCAAATGCAAATCTTAGAATCAACTATTAAAGACTACCAGAACCCACTGGATTCTCCAATTACATTGAATGAACTACAGGATAAAATACAAACCCTCCAACCCAAAAAAGTCCTGTGGTGTTGATGGTATCCTCAATGAAATGATAAAATATACAGACCACAAATTTCAATTAGCTATACTTAAACTCTTTAACATCATCCTTAGCTCTGGCATCTTCCCCAACATCTGGAACCAAGGACTGATCACCCCAATCCACAAAAGTGGAGACAAATTTGACCCCAATAACTACCGTGGGATATGCGTCAACAGCAACCTTGGGAAAATCCTCTGCATTATCATTAACAGCAGACTAGTTCATTTCCTCAGTGAAAACAATGTACTGAGCAAATGTCAAATTGGCTTTTTACCAAATTACCGTACGACAGACCACGTATTCACCCTGCACACCCTAATTGACAAACAAACAAACCAAAACAAAGGCAAAGTCTTCTCATGCTTTGTTGATTTCAAAAAAGCTTTTGACTCAATTTGGCATGAGGGTCTGCTATACAAATTGATGGAAAGTGGGGTTGGGGAAAAACATACGACATTATAAAATCCATGTACACAAACAACAAGTGTGCGATTAAAATTGGCAAAAAAAACACACATTTCTTTCCACAGGGCCGTGGGGTGAGACAGGGATGCAGTTTAAGCCCCACCCTCTTCAACATATATATCAACGAATTGGCGAGGGCACTAGAACAGTCTGCAGCACCCGGCCTCACCCTACTAGAATCTGAAGTCAAATGTCTTCTGTTTGCTGACGATCTGGTGCTTCTGTCACCAACCAAGGAGGGCCTACAGCAGCACCTAGATCTTCTGCACAGATTCTGTCAGACCTGGGCCCTGACAGTAAATCTCAGTAAGACAAAAATAATGGTGTTCCAAAAAAGGTCCAGTTGCCAGGACCACAAATACAAATTCCATCTAGACACCGTTGCCCTAGAGCACACAAAAAACTATACATACCTCGGCCTAAACATCAGCGCCACAGGTAACTTCCACAAAGCTGTGAACGATCTGAGAGACAAGGCAAGAAGGGCCTTCTATGCCATCAAAAGGAACATAAAATTTGACATACCAATTAGCATCTGGCTAAAAATACTTGAATCAGTTATAGAACCCATTGCCCTTTATGGTTCTGAGGTCTGGGGTCCACTCACCAACCAAGAATTCACAAAATGGGACAAACACCAAATTGAGACTCTGCATGCAGAATTCTGCAAAAACATCCTCCGTGTACAACGTAAAACACCAAATAATGCATGCAGAGCAGAATTAGGCCAATACCCGCTAATTATCAAAATCCAGAAAAGAGCCGTTAAATTCTATAACCACTTAAAAGGAAGCGATTCCCAAACCTTCCATAACAAAGCCATCACCTACAGAGAGATGAACTTGGAGAAGAGTCCCCTAAGTAAGCTTGTCCTGGGGCTCTGTTCACAAACACAAACAGACCCCACACAGCCCCAGGACAACAACAACAACAACACAACTAGACCCAACCAAATCATGAGAAAACAAAAAGAGAATTACTTGACACATTGGATAGAACAAACAAAAAAACAGAGCAAACTAGAATGCTATTTGGCCCTAAACAGAGAGTACACAGTGGCAGAATACTTGACCACTGTGACTGACCCAAACTTAAGGAAAGCTTTGACTATGTACAGACTCAGTGAGCATAGCCTTGCTATTGAGAAAGGCCGCCGTAGGCAGACCTGGCTCTCAAGAGAAGACAGGCTATGTGCACACTGCCCACAAAATGAGGTGGAAACTGAGCTGCACTTCCTAACCTCCTGCCAAATGTATGACCATATTAGAGACACATATTTCCCTCAGATTACAGCGATCCACAAAGAATTCGAAAACAAACCCAATTTTGATAAACTCCCTTATCTACTGGGTGAAAAACCACAGTGTGCCATCACAGCTGCAAGATTTGTGACCTGTTGCCACAAGAAAAGGGCAACCAGTGAAGAACAAACACCATTGTAAATACAACCCATATTTATGTTTATTTATTTTCCCATTTGTACTTTAACTATTTGCACATTGTTACAACACTGTATATATACATAATATGACATTTGAAATGTCTTTATTCTTTTGAAACTTCTGAGTGTAATGTTTACTGTTAATATTTATTGTTTATTTCACTTTTGTTTACTATCTACTTCACTTGCTTTGGCAATGTTAACACACGTTTCCCATGCCAATAAAGCCCTTAAATTGAAATTGAATTGAATTGAGAGAGAGAGGGAGAGAGAGAGAGAGAGAGAGAGAGAGAGAGCGAAAGAGAGAGAGATAGAGATAGAGAGAAAGATACAGAGAGCGAGAGAGAGAGAGGATGATAGAGGTGGGGACATCATTCTGGGGACGTGAGGTAGTAATGTAGGTCCATTAACAACCAGAGGCAGGCACAATGCCATAACATTCATTCACACTGACGCTGATTGATGGGGAAATATCCACTCTAGGATCAAACTTATATTCTCCTTCTTTCTGTTTCTCCCCTGTAGCAGGCCTTGAAACAGACTTGCCTTGAAACAGACAGGCCTTGTAACAGACAGGCCTTGTAACAGACAGGCATTGTAACAGACAGGCCTTGAAACAGACAGGCATTGTAACAGACAGGCCTTGAAACAGACAGGCATTGTAACATACAGGCCTTGCAACAGACAGGCCTTGTAACAGACAGGCCTTGTAACAGACAGCCTTTGTAACAGACAGGCCTTGCAACAGACAGGCTTTGTAACAGACAGGCCTTGAAACAGACAGGCCTTGTAACAGACAGGCCTTGTAACAGACAGGCCTTGTCACAGACAGGCCTTGTAACAGACAGGCCTTGTAACAGACAGACCTTGTAACAGACAGGCCTTCTCAGACTGTGGTCCTGCTAATCCTCCAGACACTCAGACGAATAGAAAACACTCCATTAGACTCTCCCTTAGCCTCGCGGATTACTTTAATTGCAGTTTGAAAATAACTATGACATTTTTTTGGTTATAAAGTCGACTTCAAACTCTCTTTCACATTGTGTGTGTGTGTGTGTGTATCCCCTTATTTGTGTATCAAGAGGGTAACGATTTCCACACGTTGCTCTGTGCAGGATCTTCAATCGTTTCTTATTTTCCTCCTTTCTCCATCTGTTTTGCCATCTGAGACGGTGTTCGCCCATAGCCAACAAGGATCTGTGAAGAGACACTGTAGTAAAGACTTCTGTAAGACAAGACTGGCACATACAGTATGAAGGGCGTTTTCACACATCAATTCAGAACCCTGCTGTGAATTCCTCAGCGGTGGTTGAGAGGTAACCAACAATTTGATTGATTGGATTTCACAAGAACTGAAAATAGCCATTTCAGAGAGTGCTGTTTGTACAACACACACAAAGAATTATCCCCAGTTTTTCATAAAGGCAAACGATTTAACCAGACCCTCTCTACCACGTCACATTACATGGTCTTAGATTTCAACCCACCGTCACAACAAGCAATCAGGCTGTGTAATATAAAACACAGATTGTGAGTGTGTGTGTGTACTGTTGAGTGAGATAGTTACAGTAGATGTGACTAGGGTTGCAAAATTCCTGGAATATTCAACAAATCGCATGGTTTTCCAGAAATCCTAGTTGGAGGATTCCGGATATCCTGCTGATTGTGGGAATCCTCTAACCGGCATTTGGGGAATGTATTGAAAGTTCCTGGAATTGTGCAACCCTAGTCACATCGAACTATCTCACTCAACAGCACACACACACACACACACACACACACACACACACACACACACACACACACACACACACACACACACACACACACACACACACACACACACATACACAATCCATGTTTTAAATATAACTTTTGCCAAGGACCTAAAGGATACAACACTTGGCAGGGACCCACACACCCATCACCCCAGCAGCAGAGGCCCCCCGCTCCACTTTCTGAAACAACAGTACCCCCACCATCCCCAGGAGAGAAGAGCCAGACACGGCTTATTACAGCACAGCTCTAATAGACCAGGCCCAACACAGAACAGATTTACCAGACCAGACCCGCCTCAGGACAGCACGACCAGACCCGTCCCATCACAACATAGCTCTACTAGACCAGGCCCATCACAACACAGCTCTACCAGACCAGGCCCATCACAACACAGCTCTACCAGACCCGGCCCATCACAACACAGCTCTACTAGACCAGGCCCAACACAGAACAGATTTACCAGACCAGACCCGCCTCAGGACAGCACGACCAGACCCGTCCCATCACAACATAGCTCTACTAGACCAGGCCCATCACAACACAGCTCTACCAGACCAGGCCCATCACAACACAGCTCTACCAGACCCGGCCCATCACAACACAGCTCTACTAGACCAGGCCCAACACAGAACAGATTTACCAGACCAGACCCGCCTCAGGACAGCACGACCAGACCCGTCCCATCACAACATAGCTCTACTAGACCAGGCCCATCACAACACAGCTCTACCAGACCAGGCCCATCACAACACAGCTCTACCAGACCCGGCCCATCACAACACAGCTCTACTAGACCAGGCCCAACACAGAACAGATTTACCAGACCAGACCCGCCTCAGGACAGCACGACCAGACCCGTCCCATCACAACACAGCACGACCAGACCCAGCCCATCACAACACAGCTCTACTAGACCAGAACCAACACAGCACAGATTTACCAGACCAGACCCGCCTCAGGTCAGCTTAACCAGACCAGGCTCGCCTCAGGACATCACAGCCAGATCGGGACGACCACAACACAGCTCTACCAGACCATGCCCACCTCAACTCAGCCCAGCTCCACACAGCACCAACCACTACCGTAGGGTCTGGCAAAACACTGACCAACAGGGTAGTGAACCACATGATGCAGTCCACACCATGTATCGTTTAAATCATCAACCTACACTACCAGTCAAAAGTTTGGAAACACCTACTCATTCAAGGGTTTTTCTTTATTTTTACTATTTTCTACATTGTAGAATAATAGTGAAGACATCAAAACTATGAAATAATTCATACGGAATCATGTAGTAATAAAAAAAGTATAAAAATATATTTGAGATTTGAGATTCTTCAAATAGCCACCCTTTGCCTTGATGACAGCTTTGCACACTCTTGGCATTCTCTCAACCAGCTTCACCTGGAATGCCTTTCCAACAGTCTTGAAGGAGTTCCCACATATGCTGAGCACTTGTTGGCTGCTTTTCCTTCACTCTGCCGTTCGACTCATCCCAAACCATCTCAATTGGGTTGAGGTCGGGGGATTGTGGAGGCCAGGTCATCTGATGCAGCACTCCATCACTCTCCTTCTTGGTAAAATAGCCCTTACACAGCCTGGAGGTGTGTTGGGTCATTGTCCTGTTGAAAAACAAATGATAATCCCACTAAGCCCAAACCAGATGGGATGGCTTATCACTGCAGAATGCTGTGGTAGCCATACTGGTTAAGTGTGCCTTCAATTGTAAATAAATCACTGACAGTATCACCAACAAAGCACCCCCACACCATCACATCTCCTCCTCCATGGTGGGAAATACACATGCGGAGATCATCCGATTCACCCACACCCCGTCTCACAAAGACACGACTGTTGGAACCAAAAATCTCCAATTTGGACACATTTCCACCGGTCTACTGTCCATTGCTCGTGTTTCTTGGCCCAAGCAAGTCTCTTCTTCTTATTGGTGTCCTTTAGTAGTGGTTTCTTTGCAGCAATTCGACCATGAAGGCCTGATTCACACAGTCTCCTCTGAACAGTTGATGTTGAGATGTGTCTGTAACTTGAACTCTGAGAAGCATATATTTTGGCAGCAATTTCTGAGGCTGGTAACTCTAATGAACTTATCCTCTGCAGCAGAGGTAACTCTGGGTCTTCCATTCCTGTGGCGGTCCTCATGCGAGCCAGTTTCATCATAGCGCTTGATGGTTTTTGCGACTGTACTTGAAGAAACTTTCAAAGTTCTTGAAATGTTCCATATTGACTGACCTTCATGTCTTTAAGTAATGATGGACTGTCGTTTCTCTTTGCTTATTTGAGCTGTTCTTGACATAATATGGACTTGGTCTTTTCCCAAATAGGGCTATCTTCTGTATACCCCCACTACCTTGTCGCAACACAACTGCTTGGCTCAAACGCATTAAGAAGGAAAGAAATTCCACAAATTAACTTTTAAGAAGGCACACCTGTTAAGTGAAATGCATTCCAGGTGACTACCTCATGAAGCTGGTTGAGAGAATGCCAAGAGAGTGCAAAGCTGTCATCACGGCAAAGGGTGGCTATTTGAAGAATCTCAAATCTCAAATATATTTTGACTTGTTTAACACTTTTTTTATTACTACATGATTCCGAGAGGTGCTCCAACTACTGCATCTAATACTACTGGACTAGACAGACCCTTTAATTCACACATAACGTAACATATAACACACACACACACAAACACACACACACACACACACAAAAACTTTAAAACGCTCTCCCTCTCCCTCTCCCTCTCCCTCTCCCTCTCCCTCTCCCTCTCCCTCTCCCTCTCCCTCACCCTCTCCTCACCCTCTCCCTCACCCTCTTCTCATCCTTTTCATTCTCCTCTTTGTCCCTTTTAAATATTTCTTGACCTCCTAACATTCTTCATTTCATCCTGTCCATCCCCTCCTTTCTTTCTTTTCTCACTCCCTCCCTTTCTTTCTTCAGTCCTTTTCCTTCCTTCCTTCCTCTCTCTTGAAGCTCTCTCCGTTGACACAATGACGTACCCTTAAACAACTCATTGCAAAGACAAACAATGACGTACCCTTAAACACCTCATTGCAAAGACAAACAATGCCTTTTATCCTGACCATCTTCCACTATTCTCTTCTCCTTACCATCCACCCACCCCCCTCTCTATATATCTATATCTCTCTCTCTCTCTCTCTCTCTCTCTCTCTTTCTTTCTCTCTCTCTCTCTCTCTCTCTCTCTCTCTCTCTCTCTCTCTCTCTCTCTCTCTCTCTCTCTCTCTCTCTCTCTCTCTCTCTAATATCTCTCTCTCCTCCTCCTCTCTCTCTCTCAGCCCGATATGACATCCTCAGTGAGGAAGCAGAATATAATGGGGTGAAAAGTAAAGACTACTCCTCTGATTAAAAGCCTGTGTGTGGGGTGGGGTGTCCAGGGTCGTTCCTCCTGTGGTCCCTGGGGAGGACAGAGGACAGGGATGGTTACAGAGGCTCCTCCAGAGGTTTTGGCTGTGGTCCCTGGGGAGGACAGAGGACAGGGATGGTTACAGAGGCTCCTCCAGAGGTTTTGGCTGTGGTCCCTGGGGAGGACAGAGGACAGGGATGGTTACAGAGGCTCAGCAGTAACACTTATGTAACTAGACAAGAAGAAGTGTCTTACTTCATAATCTCTCTATCATGCTGATGGAGATAACTGCCTTTCTCTCTGTCTCTATCTCACACAAATGATCTCCTCCTCTTAATCTGTCTCTCAAACCACAAACCTCAAATGAGAGAGGGAGAGTTAGGCCTATCGTTGCCTAAACCACCTAACTTCGGAGGTCAGTAAAAACACACACACACACAAATACACACACAGAGACACAAAAACACAGAGATAAACACAGAGACAAAAACACACACACACAGATACACACATAGAGACACACACACACACACAGTAACACACAAACACACAGATACACACACAGAGACACACACAAAGATACACACAGATACACACAGAGAGACACACACAGATACACACACAGACACACACACACACAGATACACACACAGAGACACACACACAAATACACAAACACACACAGATACAAACACAGAGACACACACACACACAAACACATACTGTACACACACAGACACACACACAGATACACGCACACACACAGAGATACACACACAGAGACACACACACAGATACACACAAAGAGAAACACACACACATACAAATACACACACAGACACACACACTGACACAGAGATACACACAGAGACACACACACACACAGATACACACACAGACACACACAGAGACACACACAGAAACACACACAAACTAAGAGAGACACATACAGAGAAACACACAGAGACACACACAAAGATACACACACAGAGACACACACAGAGACACACACAGACACACACACACAGACGCACACACAGACACAAGCACACACAGAGACACACACACAGAGACACACACAGAAACACACACACACAGACATACACACAGAGACGCACACACAGAGACACGCACACACAGCTACACACACAGAGACACACACACATATACAAACACAGAGACACAGATACATACAAAGAGACACAGATACATACACAGAGACACACACACAGAGAGAGATACACACGCACACACAGATACACACACAGAGACACACACACACACACAAATACACACACAGATACACACACAGAGAGACACACACACAGATACACACACACACACATACAAACACAGAGACACACACACACACACACAAACAGATACACACACAGAGGCACACACACAGATACACACAGATACACACACAGATACACACAGAGACACACACAGAGACACACACAGAGACACACACACACAAAAACAAAGATACACACAAAGAAACAAACACACACGCAGATACACACTCAGAGAGACACACACACACACACAAATACACACACAGATACACACACAGAGACACACATATACACACACACAGACACACACACAAAGAAACACACACAGAGACACACAAACACAGAGAGACAAACACAAAGACACACACACACACAGATACACACATAGAAACACACACACACACAGAGACACACACAGAAACACACGCACACAGAGAGACAAACACAGAGACACACACAGACATACACACAGAGACGCACACACAGAGACACGCACACACAGATACACACACAGAGACACACACACATATACACACACAGATACACACACATATACACACACAGAGACACACATGTACACACACACAGACACACAAACAAAGAAACACACACAGAGACACACAAACACAGAGAGACAAACACAAAGACACACACACACACAGATACACACATAGAAACACACACACACACAGAGACACACACAGAAACACACGCACACAGAGAGACAAACACAGAGACACACACAGACATACACACAGAGACGCACACACATAGACACGCACACACAGATACACACACAGAGACACACACACATATACACACACAGAGACACAGATACATACACAGAGACACACACAGAGAGAGATATACACACGCACATACAGATACACACACAGAGAGACACACACACACACAATTACACACACAGATACACACACAGAGAGACACACACACAGATACACACACACACATACAAACACAGAGACACAAACACACACACACACACACACACAGAGATACACACACAGCGGCACACACACAGATACACACAGATACACACACAGATACACACAGAGACGCACACAGTGACACACACACACAAAAACAAAGATACACAAAAATAAACAAACACACACGCAGATACACACTCAGGGAGACACACACACACACACAAATACATACACAGATAAATACACACATAGATACACACACAGAGACACAAACATAGATACACACAGAGACACACAGATACACACACAGAGACACACACGCAGATACACACTCAGAGACACACACACACACATATACACAAACAGAGACGCACACAGAGAAACGCACAAACACACAAACAGAGACGCACACACAGAGAAACACACACACAGACACAAACAGATACAAACACACACACACACAGATACAAACGCACACAGATACACACACAGACACACACACAAAAATACACACACAGAGACACACACAGAGAAAACACACACACACACATATACACACACAGAGAGACACACACAAAGATACACACACAGAGACACACACACAGATACACACACAGAAACACACACACATGCATATACACACTCAGAGAGACACACACACACACACACACACAGATACACACACAGAGATACACACAGAGACACACAGACACACACACAGAGACACACACACTGTGATACACACACAGAGACACACAAACATAGATACACACAGACACACACACACACAGATACACACATAGAGACACACACACAGATAAACACACAGAGTCACACACACACAGATAAACACACAGAGACAAAAACACAGATACACACACACACATACACCAATAGACACACACACACACACACACAAACACACAGATACACACACAGAGACACAAACATAGATACACACAGATACACACACAGAGACACACAGATACAAACACAGACACGCACACACACACACAGATACACACACAGAAACACACACACACAGATACACACACAGACACAAACACACACACACACACACACACAGATATACACACAGAGACACACACACACACACACACACACAGATACACACACAGAGAAAAACACACACGCAGATACACACTCAGAGACACAAACACACACAGATACACAAACATAGACAAACACACACACAGATACACACACAGAGAAACACACACACACAGACACACACACAGAGATACACACACACAAACACACACACACACACACTGACACACACACACACACAGAGATACACACAGAGACACACACACACACAGATACACACACAGAGACACACACATACACAGATACACACACAGAGTCACACACACACAGAGAGAGATACACACACAGGAAGACACACAGAGACACACACAGATACATACACAGAGACACACACACACAGAGACGCACACACAGAGACACGCACACACATAGAGACACACACACAGAGAGACACACACAGAGACACACAGATACACACAAAGAAACACAGATATACACACACAGAGACACACACACAGAGAGATACACACAGAGACACACACAAACACAGAGATACACACGCACACACAGATACACACACAGACACACACACACAAATACACACACAGACACACACAGAGACACACAGATACACACAAAGACACACAGAGAGACACACACACAGATAAACACACAGACACACACACACACACACACACACACACAGATACACACACAGATACACACACATGGATACACAGACAGAGACACACACACAGAGAGATATACACACAGAGACACAAAAACACAAAAACACAGATACACACACATAAACACACACACACGCAGATAGACACTCAGAGACACACACACACACAGAGATACACACACAGAGATACACACAGAGACACAAAGATACACACACAGAGACACACACACACACATACAGATACACACACAGAGACACACAAACACACATATAAACACACAGAGACACACATACATACACATACACACAAATAGACACACACAGATACACACACAGAGACACACACACACAGAGATATACACACAGAGACACAAACATAGACACACAGATACACACACAGTGACACACACACACAGATACACACACAGATAGATACATACACACACACAGATACACACACAGAGACACACAAATGCACAGATACACACAAAGACACACACACACAGATACACACACACAGATACACACACAGAGAGACACACACACACACAGATACACAGACAGAGACAAACACACACAGAGATACACACACATAGACACAGAGCCACACACATATACACACACAGACACACAGAGAGAGAGATACACACACAGATATTCATACAAAAACACACAAAGAGACACACACAAAGACACACACAGAAACACACACACACAGAGAGAGAGACACACACACAGAAACACACACAGAGACACACACACAGAGACACACACAGAGAGACACACACACACATAGACACACAGACACAGAGAAACACAAATACACACAGAGACACACACAGAGACAAACACACACAGAGATACACACACATAGACACAGAGCCACACACAGATACACACACAGAGAAACACACACACACAGAAACACACACAGAGACACACACAAAGACACACACATACACACACACACACATACACACACAGAGACACACAAACAGAGACACAAACTGATACACACACACACACACAGAGACACACACAGAGACACATACTCACACACAGATACACACACAGAGACACACACTAATACACACACACACATATACACACACAGAGACACACTGAGAGACACACAGAGACACACACACACACAGAGATATACACAGAGACATACACAAAGAAACGCACAGAGACACACACAGAGACAGACACGGAGACACAGACAGAGACACACAGAGACACACAGAGACAGACACAGAGACACAGACAGAGACACACAGAGACACATACAGAGACACACAGAGACACACAGAGACAGACACAGAGACACAGACACACAGACACAAACAGATACAAACACACACACACACACAAATACACACACAGAGACAAACACACACACATATACACACACAGAGACACAGACACGCACAAATAGACACACACACACACACACACAAAGATACACACACAGACAAACACACACACACACACACAGATACAAACGCACAAACAGATACACACACAGACACACACACAAAAATACACACACAGAGACACACACAGAGAAAACACACACACACACATATACACACATTGAGAGACACACACAAAGATACACACACAGAGACACACACACAGATACACACAGATACACACACAGAAACACACACACATGCATATACACACTCAGAGAGAGACACACACACACACAGATACACACACAGAGATACACACAGAGACACACAGATACACACACAGAGACACACACACTGTGATACACACACAGAGACACACAAACATAGATACACACAGACACACACACACACAGATACACACATAGAGACACACACACAGATAAACACACAGAGACACACACACACAGATAAACACACAGAGACAAAAACACAGATACACACACACACATACACAAATAGACACACACACACACACAAACACACAGATACACACACAGAGACACAAACATAGATACACACAGATACACACACAGAGACACACAGATACAAACACAGACATGCACACACACACACAGATACACACACAGAAACACACACACACAGATACACACACAGACACAAACACACACAAACACACACAGATATACACACAGAGACACACACACACACACACACACAGATACACACACAGAGAAACACACACACGCAGATACACACTCAGAGACACAAACACACACAGATACACAGACATAGACAAACACACACACAGATACACACACAGATACACACACAGAGAAACACACACACACAGACACACACACAGAGATACACACACACAAACACACACACACTGACACACACAGAT
This sequence comes from Coregonus clupeaformis, assembly GCF_020615455.1. Taxonomy (NCBI): domain Eukaryota; kingdom Metazoa; phylum Chordata; class Actinopteri; order Salmoniformes; family Salmonidae; genus Coregonus; species Coregonus clupeaformis. The sequence goes on along the minus strand of NC_059216.1, from coordinate 2,080,073 downwards.
ACACACAGAGACACACACACACACAGATACACACACAGAGACACACACATACACAGATACACACACAGAGTCACACACAGAGACACACAAAGATACATACACAGAGACACACACACACAGAGACGCACACACAGACACACACACACACAGAGACACACACACAGAGAGACACACACAGAGACACACAGATACACACAAAGACACACAGATATACACACACAGAGACACGCACACACAGATACACACACAGAGACACACACACAGAGATACACACGCACACATATCTACACACACAGACACACACACACAAATACACACACACAGACACACACAGAGACACACAGATACACACAAAGACACACAGAGAGACACACACACAGATAAACACACAGACACACACACATACACACACACACAGATACACACACAGATACACACACATAGATACACACACAGAGACACACACACAGAGAGATACACACACAGAGACACAAAAACACAAAAACACAGATACACACACAGAAACACACACACACGCAGATACACACTCAGAGACACACACACACACAGAGATACACACACAGAGATACACAAAGAGACACACAGATACACACACACAGACACACACACACACACAGAGAGATACACACACAGAGACACAAAAACACAGATACACACAAAGAGACACACACACACACAGAGATAAACACACAGAGACACACACACACACACAGATACACACAAAGAGACACACACACACATATAAACACACAGAGACACACATACATACACATACACACAAATAGACACACACAGATACACACAGAGACACACACACACAGAGATATACACACAGAGACACAAACATAGACACACAGATACACACACAGTGACACACACACAGATACACACACAGATAGATTCATACACACACACAGATACACACACAGAGACACACAAATGCACAGATACACACAAAGACACACACACACAGATACACACACACACAGATACACACACAGAGAGACACACACACACACAGATACACAGACAGAGACAAACACACACATAGATACACACACATAGACACAGAGCCACACACATATACACACACAGACACACACAGAGAGAGATACACACACAGATATACATACAAAAACACACAAAGAGACACACACAAAGACACACACAGAAACACACACACACAGAGAGAGAGACACACACACAGAAACACACACAGAGACACACACACAGAGACACACACAGAGAGACACACACACACATAGACACACAGACACAGAGAAACACAAATACACACAGAGACACACACAGAGACAAACACACACAGAGATACACACACATAGACACAGAGCCACACACAGATACACACACAGAGAAACACACACACACAGAAACACACACAGAGACACACACAAAGACACACACAGATACACACACACACATACACACACAGAGACACACACACAGAGACACAAACTGATACACACACACACACACACAGAGACACACACAGAGACACATACTCACACACAGATACACACACAGAGACACACTGAGAGACACACAGAGACACACACACACAGAGATATACACAGAGACATACACAAAGAAACGCACAGAGACACACACAGAGACAGACATGGAGACACAGACAGAGACACACAGAGACACACAGAGACAGACACAGAGACAGAGACACACAGAGACACATACAGAGACACACAGAGACACACAGAGACACACAGAGACAGACACAGAGACACAGACAGAGACACACAGAGACACAGACAGAGACACACAGAGACACATACAGAGACACAGAGACACATACAGAGACACACAGAGACAGACACAGAGACACATACAGAGACACACAGAGACACACAGAGACAGACACAGAGACACAGACGGAGACACACAGAGACACAGACAGAGACACACAGAGACACATACAGAGACACACAGAGACACACAGAGACACATACAGAGACACATACAGAGACACATACAGAGACACACAGAGACACAGACAGAGACATAGAGAGAGACACACAGAGACACACAGAGACACACACAGAGACACAGACAGAGACACACGCAGATACACACAGAAAAACACAGAGATACACAAAGAGGCACATACAGAGACACAGACAGAGACACACGGAGACACACAGAGACACACAGTGACACACACAGAGACACATACAGAGACACACAGAGACAAAGACAGAGACACACACAGAGACACATACAGAGACACATACAGAGACACACAGAGACAGACAGGGACAGACACAGAGACACTTACGGAGACACACAGAGACACACAGAGACAAACAGAGACACACACAGAGACACAGACAGAGACACACACAGAGACACACACAGAGACACATACAGAGAAACACAGAGACAGACACAGAGACAGACACAGAGACACACAGAGACACACACGTACATGATAAAGGGTTATATATATAAATAGAGAGAAACAGTGAAAGATACTGCTAAACATTTGAACCCAGACTCCACAGAGGCAGAAGAGATTCGCTAGAATTACAAATCCATTGATTCACTTCTACTCCTCCTGGCATTAAGGCATTTTACACTGCAGTGTGTGTGTGTGTGTGTGTGTGTGTGTGTGTGTGTGTGTGTGTGTGTGTGTGTGTGTGTGTGTGTGTGTGTGTGTGTGCGCGCGTGCGTGCATGTGCATGAGTCGTGGAATGTTTAATGAAACCCTCCACCACAACCTTGCCATTGTCCTGTGTGGGGAGGACAGTAGCTGGAGCTCTTTGTTCTCTCTATTGGGATTTGTAGATAAATGTGTATTATTAATTACTCTCACAGTGTTTTCACGTGCGTACCGTACAGTAGTTCTCATAGTGCGACTACAAAGATTCACTGAGACATTTCTGGTTCAGTTTTAGGTTATTTTTCTTAACTCATTTCAGTGACTCTGTGAACCAGAAAAAGTTTCCCATTTGTAGTCTCAGTGTTTGTGTTCCTTCATGTTGAGCGTTTTCTTGTTTTTCAGGGTGTTGTTATGTTTTTGCGAGAGAGAAATGAGGCATTTGCCCCCTCCGGATGTGCTCCAGTTTGATGTTCCCTTCCTCTGTGTGTGTGTCTGTGTATGTGTGTGTGTAAACACTATGAAACAACTCATTAAGCGATCAGATAAAAAGTGTGATGTACAGCTGTACAACAACACAACAACAAAACCTGCAGTCAGCTAATCATACCACAGTATTAGGTCACACACACACACACACACACACACACGTACACACACACACACACACACACACACGTACACATTTACATATACACACATTCTTTGCAGATATCACAAATTTTAATTTCTCTCTCTCTCCCACTCCGCCTCCATTCCGCTCAGTCTTTAAGACACTCTGTAAAAAGCATCAGCCATTCTTCCTCTCAGAGGATGAAATCGTAGGAGAGTACTTCTGAAAGCAGGTGTTTATTTTCCTCTGTTTGGTCGGATGCTTTTCCACTGAAACAAGCCAGAATCAATATCACTGATGATGCAAGGAAAACACTGCACTGCCACAAACAGTGACTGTGGAAGTGCCAACAGAACCCACGGAAGAACCGTGCAAAGGAATAGAATAGATAAAGAATAAAATAGAATAGAATAAAACGAATGATCGAGGCCTTGATTATTCTAAGGTGTTTTAGTACTGGGCCGGAGAAAAATCCTGCACACCCAGTGTAGTATCTCTGTTGGGCCAGTATTGAAGAACAGGGCTTTAAGGTGGGACAGGGGGGCCAGTATTGAAGAACAGGGCTTTAAGGTGGGACAGGGGGCCAGTATTGAAGAACAGGGCTTTAAGGTGGGACAGGGGGCCAGTATTGAAGAACAGGGCTTTAAGGTGGGACAGGGGGCCAGTATTGAAGAACAGGGCTTTAAGGTGGGACAGGGGGCCAGTATTGAAGAACAGGGCTTTAAGGTGGGACAGGGGGCCAGTATTGAAGAACAGGGCTTTAAGGTGGGACAGGGGGCCAGTATTGAAGAACAGGGCTTTAAGGTGGGACAGGGGGCCAGTATTGAAGAACAGGGCTTTAAGGTGGGACAGGGGGCCAGTATTGAAGAACAGGGCTTTAAGGTGGGACAGGGGGCCAGTATTGAAGAACAGGGCTTTAAGGTGGGACAGGGGGCCAGTATTGAAGAACAGGGCTTTAAGGTGGGACAGGGGGCCAGTATTGAAGAACAGGGCTTTAAGGTGGGACAGGGGGGCCAGTATTGAAGAACAGGGCTTTAAGGTGGGACAGGGGGCCAGTATTGAAGAACAGGGCTGTAAGGTGGGACAGGGGCCAGTATTGAAGAACAGGGCTTTAAGGTGGGACAGGGGGCCAGTATTGAAGAACAGGGCTTTAAGGTGGGACAGGGGGCCAGTATTGAAGAACAGGGCTGTAAGGTGGGACAGGGGGGCCAGTATTGAAGAACAGGGCTTTAAGGTGGGACAGGGGGCCAGTATTGAAGAACAGGGCTTTAAGGTGGGACAGGGGGAGATGGTTAGAGAGGATCTCAGTGACACCATCAGTCTGAGACACTGTGTTTAGGGGCACAGAAAGGCCACTTCTAATGACATCAGTGTCATGGCGGTACCCCCGTAGTCTATGCTTATCTCCACAAGCTCGCGCCTCACCCCCCCATGGTGTGTGTGTTATCTCGGCATACACTCCTCACCCCCGACCCTGGAACACCAGCTCACGCTGGGCACAGCCCCGCTACTGCTTATCTCTCCCAGCATGGGACAACCTACCAGTTTGCTGTACACACACACACACACGCTTAGCCACGGACTGTGACACGTTCCTCTTTACACAGAGAAACACAAACACGCTCACTTAAATAGACACGCAGAAAATGCTTCCCATAATACACAGAGATACTTATTAAAACAAGAGCAGGAATAAGGAAATAGAGAATGGAGAAAATGGATGGAATGGAAAATGGATGGAATGGAAAATGGATGAAATGGAAAATGGATGAAATGGAAAATGGATGAAATGGAAAATGGATGAAATGGAAAATGGATGAAATGGAAAATGGATGGAATGGATTAAATGGAAAATGGATTAAATGGAAAATGGATTAAATGGAAAATGGATGGAATGGAGAATGGATGAAATGGAAAATGGATTAAATGGAAAATGGATGGAATGGAGAATGGATTAAATGGAAAATGGATGGAATGGAGAATGGATGAAATGGAAAATGGATTAAATGGAAATGTCACGAGTTGCTAAGCCAGAACCCAGAAGCAGACCAGGACAAGGTAAGTTGAAACGAAGGTGAGTGTTTATTTACAAGTTCAAGAGTGATGCTGAATAATCCAGGGAACAGAGCGGGCGGCGTTGATTAGTTGTTGGGGGTGCAGTGGTTGATCCCATCCTGGGTCGGCAGCCGCCGACCACCAGGCAGAGGTTGGATGAAGGTTCCGGACGGGTGACTGCAGATGGAACAAAACGGGGGTAAGTAAGCAACAAACCAACAAGGTGCAAAAACAACAAAACTAACGCTAGGCTCTAAGACTGATACTCTGGTAAACCTACTGTTCATGGCTAACGATCCGGCAGGGAATGGATGTTAGGCCAGAGCCTAAGAAGGGTGATGATCAGGACCAGGTGTGCAGATTGCTGATGGGATGCAGGTGCGGAAATCAAGAGAGCTCCCCGGAGCGTTCCAGAACCCTCGGGAAACTGGAGATCACGAACATAACAACTAGTCCACAGACAGGACCCGACTCAGACTGCCGGGATCGTTACAGTACCCCCCCTCCGACGAACGCCACCGGGCGGACTCCCCGGAGCGCCAGGATGGAGGCGGTAGAAGTCACTGATGAGGTCAGCATCTAGGACCTGTCGCCGCGGAATCCAACTCCTCTCTTCAGGACCATACCCCTCCCAGTCCACGAGATACTGGAAACCCCGGCCCCGCCGTCTGGAATCCATGATGCGACGCACCGTGTAGGCAGGACCACCTCCGATCATCCGAGGAGGAGGAGGAGGAGGCGGAGGAGGCAACAGAGGACTGAGGAAAACAGGCTTGAGGCAGGAGACATGAAAGGTGAGATGGACTCTGAGCGTCCTCGGGAGTTTGAGTCGAACTGCCACCGGATTGATCACCTTCTCCACCACAAACGGACCAATGAACTTCGGTAACAACTTCCTAGACTCAGTCCGTAAAGGAAGATCCCGTGTGGCCAACCAGACCCTATCTCCGATGGTGTAGGTGGGAGCGGGGATCCGGCGACGATTCGCCTGGAGCTGATACCGGTCCGAAACTCTAAGGAGTGCTTTTCTGGCCCGATGCCAGGTCCGGTGGCAACGACGAATATGGACCTGAACAGAAGGCACTGAGAGCTCCTTCTCCTGAGAAGGGAACAAGGGAGGTTGGTAGCCATACAGGCACTGGAAGGGAGACATCCCAGTGGCAGATGTAGGGAGAGTATTGTGGGCATACTCAACCCAAGGCAACTGAGAGACCCAGGAGGTGGGGTTGGAAGAGGCCAGGCAGCGTAGCGTGGATTCCATCTTCTGGTTGGCTCTCTCCGCCTGACCATTAGATTGGGGGTGAAAACCAGATGTGAGACTGACTGTAGCTCCAATGGCCAAACAGAAGGACTTCCAGACAGCAGAGGTAAACTGAGGGCCACGGTCGGAAACGATATCACTGGGCAACCCGTGGACCCTGAAAACCTCCCTAACCAGGATCTCGGACGTCTCCGAGGCAGAGGGAAGCTTGGCAATAGGCACAAAGTGGGCGAACTTGCTGAATCTGTCCACGATAGTCAGAACGACCGTGTTCCCCTCAGAAGCGGGCAACCCAGTGACAAAGTCCAGGGCCAGATGCGACCATGGTCGCCGGGGAATAGGAAGGGGGGTGAAGTAGTCCAGAGCTGGGCCGATTGGTACTCTTATTCTGCGCACACACTGGACAGGCAGCAACATAACCCCGAGTATCCTCGGCCATGGCAGGCCACCAAAAACGTCTGCGAAGAAACGCCATTGTCCGAGCCACGCCAGGGTGACAAGCCATCTTGCTGGCGTGGGACCATTTGAGGACAGCAGGACGAACCGACTCAGGCACAAACAACCCGACCGGGTGGACCGTTACCGGGACCGGGCTGAGTCCGAAGGGCCGCCAGCACCTCCTCCTCAATCCTCCACATAACTGCTCCCACAACGCAGTTCCGGGGGAGAATTGTCTCGGTCTTGGACCCACTCTCCTCCGTCTTGGAGAACATCCGGGACAAGGCGTCCCGCCTTGCCGTTCTTAGATCCAGGTCGGAACGTCAGGGAAAACTTGAATCGTCCCGAAAAACAACGCCCACCTGGCCTGACGGGAGTTGAGACGTTTAGCCGATTGCACGTAAGCAAGATTCTTGTGGTCAGTCCAGACAATAAACGGTTGCTCCGCCCTCCAACCAGTGGCGCCACTCCTCCAAGGCAAGTTTCACCGCGAGAAGCTCCCGGTTACCCACATCGTAATTCCTCTCCGCAGGCGAAAGGCGACGAGAGTAGTAGGCGCAGGGATGGAGTTTACTGTCCGTGGAGCATCGCTGCGACAGGATGGCGCCAACTCCCACATCAGACGCGTCCACTTCAACGACGAACTGACGGGCCGTGTCCGGTTGAGAGAGAATCGGTGCGTTGGTGAATCGCCTCTTCAAATCCAGAAACGCTCGATCCGCCTCCGGATTCCACTTGAAGGTCCTGATACTGGAAGTCAAGGCAGTTAACGGAGCGGCCACACGGCTGTAATCCCGGATGAATCTGCGGTAGAAATTCGCAAACCCCAAAAATCTCTGGAGCTGCAATCTCGTACCGGGCTGGGCCCATTCCAGAACCGCTCTAACCTTCTCCTGGTCCATCCTAATCTCTCCCCTGGAGATGATGTACCCGAGAAAGGATGTCGTGTGGGCGTGAAACTCGCACTTCTCGGCCTTCACGAACAGGCGATTCTCCAACAATCGCTGCAGAACCTGCCGGACATGCTGGACGTGGTCGGAAGGTTCCTTCGAGAAGATCAGAATGTCATCCAGGTAAACAAACACAAAGAGACCGATCATATCTCTCAGGACGTCGTTCACCATACTCTGGAATACCGCTGGAGCATTGGTCAGTCCAAACGGCATCACCTGATACTCGAAGTGACCCATCGGTGTATTGAAACCCGTCAACCACTCGTCCCCCTCTCTGATCCGGACCATGTGATACGCATTGCGTAGGTCTAGCTTGGTGAACACCGTAGCACCCTGTAAGGAGTCGAAGGCAGAACTCATCAAGGGCAGGGGATACTTGTTCTTGACCGTGATGTCATTCAACCCCCGATAATCAATACACGGTCGAAGAGAGCCATCCTTCTTACCCACAAAGAAGAATCCTGCCCCCAGGGGGTGATGACGAGGGACGAACGAGACCAGCAGCTAGGGACTCCTTGATGTAGGTCTCCAAAGCCTCACGTTCAGGTCGGGAGATACTGTATAACCTTCCCTTGGGGTAGACAGCTCCAGGGAACAGGTTGATGGCACAATCATATGGTCGGTGGGGAGGGAGTGACAGAGCCTTCTGCTTACTGAAAACTTCCCCCAAATTGTGATATGTCTCGGGAACCAAGGACAAATCTGGGGGTTTAGCCTCAATCACCTGACTGGGAACCGAATGGGGGCAGGCAGTCTTGAGACAGTTAGCATGACAATCAAGGCTCCAACTCGTTACCTTGCCCGTCACCCAATCGAACGTGGGATTGTGTTCCTTCAGCCAGGGGTATCCAAGGACCAGAGGAACCTGGGAAGACGGCAGAATGAAGAATGAAATCATCTCAGAATGATTCCCCGACAACCGCATCTTAACCGGTTCAGTCCTCATCGTGATACGTGCCAGACTACTGCCGTCCAGAGTGGTAGCTTCAATGGCTTCCGGCAATTGCTCCTTGGAAAGCCCCAGCTGTTCCACCAACTCGGCATCTAGAAAGCTTCCATCGGCACCTGAATCGATAAAAGCGTTAATCGCTAAGCTCTGATTCCTGTTCATAAGGGTAGCCGGGAAACGGGGTCTGACAGAGGTATTGAGAGGTCGAAACTGGCTCGCTAAAAGTCCTCCCAACTTTAGCGAGCCGCGCAGTTTGACGACCCGACTGGAACCTGAGAAGCTGATCGGTTGGACGGAGCCCATTGCTTCTCCCTCCTTCGCTCTCGGACTCGATTATCCACCCGAATAGACAAGGCTACCAAGCTGTCCAGGTCACTAGGCTCCGGATAGGAGATCAACTCATCCTTGAGCTGCTCCGACAGACCCTGGTAAAAGGCCGCTTGCAGAGCCTCCTCATTCCACCCACTCTCCACAGCCAACGTCTTGAACTCGATCACGAAGTCGGCCACGCTGCGAAGTTCCTTGGCGAAGCGAAAACAGGCGCCTAGCTGCGTCCCTCCCTCGGACGGAATGGTCGAAGAGCTTCCTCATCTCGGCCGTGAACCCCTGGTATGAAGCCATGCAGGGATCCTGCTCGTTCCCAAACGGCTGAAGCCCACTCCAGCGCTCGACCACGCAGCAACTCAATCACAAAGGCTATCCTAGCCTTGTCTGTGGCATAAGAGTAGGGCTGTAGATCGAACACTAATCCACACTGCATAAGGAAGGAACGGCATCTTCCCAGCTCCCCCTCATATTTATCCGGCGTCGGAACCTTGGGCTCACGGAAGGACACAGCTTCAGAAGCGGCAGGCGAGATGGGTGAAACCGGTAGTGGATCTTCCACCGGACACTTGCGTTGGTTCTGGACCTCCGTCAGACCGGTAGAAAGGTTCCGAACTGACAACGCGATCTCCTGTAGTACCGTGCTATGATGGCCCAACATCTTCTCCTGCTGGGTAATGGCATGGCGAACAGAGTCCAGGTCCGCTGGGTTCATTACTGGCCGGATCGTTCTGTCACGAGTTGCTAAGCCAGAACCCAGAAGCAGACCAGGACAAGGTAAGTTGAAACGAAGGTGAGTGTTTATTTACAAGTTCAAGAGTGATGCTGAATAATCCAGGGAACAGAGCGGGCGGCGTTGATTAGTTGTTGGGGGTGCAGTGGTTGATCCCATCCTGGGTCGGCAGCCGCCGACCACCAGGCAGAGGTTGGATGAAGGTTCCGGACGGGTGACTGCAGATGGAACAAAACGGGGGTAAGTAAGCAACAAACCAACAAGGTGCAAAAACAACAAAACTAACGCTAGGCTCTAAGACTGATACTCTGGTAAACCTACTGTTCATGGCTAACGATCCGGCAGGGAATGGATGTTAGGCCAGAGCCTAAGAAGGGTGATGATCAGGACCAGGTGTGCAGATTGCTGATGGGATGCAGGTGCGGAAATCAAGAGAGCTCCCCGGAGCGTTCCAGAACCCTCGGGAAACTGGAGATCACGAACATAACAACTAGTCCACAGACAGGACCCGACTCAGACTGCCGGGATCGTTACAGGAAAATGGATGAAATGGAGAATGGATTAAATGGAAAATGGATGAAATGGAAAATGAATGAAATGGAAAATGGATGAAATGGAGAATGGATGAAATGGAAAATGGATTAAATGGAAAATGAATGAAATGGAAAATGGATGAAATGGAGAATGGATGAAATGGAGAATGGATTAAATGGAAAATGGATGGAATGGAGAATGGATGAAATGGAAAATGGATTAAATGGAAAATGGATGAAATGGAGAATGGATGAAATGGAAAATGGATTAAATGGAAAATGAATGAAATGAAAAATTGATGAAATGGAGAATGGATGAAATGGAAAATGGATTAAATGAAAATGGATGGAATGGAAAATGGATGGAATGGAGAATGGATGAAATGGAAAATGGATGAAATGGAAAATGGATGAAATGGAAAATGGATGGAATGGAGAATGGATGAAATGGAAAATGGATTAAATGGAAAATGGATGGAATGGAGAATGGATGAAATGGAAAATGGATGAAATGGAAAATGGATGAAATGGAAAATGGATGGAATGGAGAATGGATGAAATGGAAAATGGATGAAATGGAAAATGGATGAAATGGAAAATGGATTAAATGGAAAATGGATGAAATGGAAAATGGATGAAATTGAAAATTGATGGATGGAAAATGGATGAAATGGAAAATTGATGGATGGAGAATGGATGAAATGGAAAATGGATTAAATGGAAAATGGATGAAATGGATGAAATGGAAAATGGATGAAATGGAAAATGGATGGAATGGAGAATGGATGAAATGGAAAATGGATTAAATGGAAAATTGATTAAATTGAAAATGGATGGAATGGAGAATGGATTAAAAGGAAAATGGATGAAATGGAGAATGGATTAAATGGAAAATGGATGAAATGGAAAATGGATGGAATGGAAAATGGATGAAATGGAAAATGGATGGAATGGAGAATGGATTAAATGGAAAATGGATGGAATGGAGAATGGATGAAATGGAAAATGGATGATATGGAAAATGGATGAAATGGAGAATGGATGAAATGGAAAATGGATTAAATGGAAAATGAATTAAATGGAAAATGGATGAAATGGAGAATGGATGAAATGGAAAATGGATGAAATGGAAAATGGATGAAATGGAAAATGGATGGAATGGAAAAATGGATGAAATGGAAAATGGATTAAATGGAAAATGGATGGAATGGAGAATGGATTAAATGGAAAATGGATGGAATGGAGAATGGATTAAATGGAAAATGGATGAAATGGAAAATGGATTAAATGGAAAATGGATGAAATGGAGAATGGATGAAATGGAAAATGGATTAAATGGAAAATGGATGAAATGGAAAATGGATGAAATGGAAAATGGATTAAATGGAAAATGGATGAAATAGAGAATGGATGAAATGGAAAATTGATTAAATGGGAAAATGGATGAAATGGAAAATGGTAAAGTGACTAGGCAACAGGATAGATTATACATTTAGATTTACATGTTAGTCATTTAGCAGACGCTCTACTCTGTTCTTATTTTATCCAGAGTGACTTACAGTAGTGAATACATACATTTTCATACTAGCAGCAGTGTATGTGGTGAGGGTGAAAGTGTGTGTGTCCCGTCAGTATGCATGTGTATGTGTGTTATGTGTGTGAGGGCGTATGTAGTGTGTGTGTGTGTGTGTGTGTGTGTGTGTGTGTGTGTGTGTGTGTGTGTGTGTGTGTGTGTGTGTGTGTGTGTGTGTGTGTGTGTGTGTTGGGGTGTGTATGTGTGTGTTGGGGTGTCAGTGTAAGTATGTGTGAGTGTGTGGGTAGAGTCTAGTGTGTGTGCGTAGAGTCAGTGCAGGAGAGTTAGTGCAAAAAAAGGGTAAATGCAGGTAGTCTGGGTAGCCATTTGATTAGCTATTTAGCAGCCTTGTTTAGCAGTCTTATGACTTGGGGTTAGAAGCTGTTCAGGGTCCTGTTGGTTCCAGACTAGGTGCATCGGTACCGCTTGCCGTGCGGTAGCAGAGAGAACAGTCTATGGCTTGGGTGGCTGAAGTCATTGAAAATGTTTGGGGCTTTCCTCTGACACAGCCTGGTATAGAGGCCCAGGATGGCAGAGAGTTCGGCCCCAGTGATGAAGTTAGATTATTTAAATAGGAAGTCAATTTCTGTAGTGCTGTCAGATACAAGCTCGAAGAGGGTCATTCCCAAAGATTTGTATGTGTGTGTGTGTGTGTGTGTGTGTGTGTGTGTGTGTATGTATGTGTCAGTGCCATTAGGATGACCAGAGATGGACAGCAGGACAGTAGGACGGTAGGACGGTAGGACGGTAGGACGGTAGGACAGTAGGACAGTAGAACGGTAGGACGGTAGGACGGTAGGACGGTAGGACGGTAGGACAGTAGGACGGTAGGACGGTAGGACGGTAGGACGGTAGAACAGTAGGACGGTAGGACGGTAGGACGGTAGGACGGTAGAACGGTAGGACGGTAGAACAGTAGGACAGTAGCACAGTAGGACAGTAGGACAGTAGGACAGTAGAACAGTAGGATGGTAGGACGGTAGGACGGTAGGACAGTAGGACAGTGGAACAGTAGGACAGTAGGACAGTGACAGTAGGACAGTAGGACAGTAGAACAGTAGGACAGTAGGACAGTAGAACAGTAGGACAGTAGGACAGTAGGACGGCAGGACGGTAGGACAGTAGAACAGTAGGACGGTAGGACGGTAGGACGGTAGGACGGTAGAACAGTAGGACGGTAGGACGGTAGGACGGTAGGACGGTAGAACGGTAGGACGGTAGAACAGTAGGACAGTAGCACAGTAGGACAGTAGGACAGTAGGACAGTAGAACAGTAGGATGGTAGGACGGTAGGACGGTAGGACAGTAGGACAGTGGAACAGTAGGACAGTAGGACAGTGACAGTAGGACAGTAGGACAGTAGAACAGTAGGACAGTAGGACAGTAGAACAGTAGGACAGTAGGACAGTAGGACGGCAGGACGGTAGGATGGTAGGACGGCAGGACGGTAGGACGGTAGGACAGTTGGACAGCTGGACGGTAGGACGGTAGGACAGTAGGACAGTAGGACAGTAGGACGGTAGAACGGTAGGACGGTAGGATGGTAGGACGGTAGGATGGTAGAACGGTAGGACGGTAGGACGGTAGAACAGTAGGACAGTAGGACAGTAGAACAGTAGAACAGTAGGACGGTAGGACGGTAGGACGGTAGGACGGTAGGACGGTAGGACGGTAGAACAGTAGGACAGTAGGACGGTAGAACGGTAGGACGGTAGGAAGGTAGGACGGTAGGACAGTAGGACAGTAGAACAGTAGGACAGTAGGACAGTAGAACAGTAGGACAGTAGGACAGTAGAACAGTAGGACAGTAGGACAGTAGGACGGCAGGACGGTAGGACGGTAGGACAGCAGGACGGTAGGACAGTTGGACAGCTGGACGGTAGGACGGTAGGACGGTAGGACAGTAGGACAGTAGGACAGTAGAACAGTAGGACAGTAGGACAGTAGAACAGTAGGACGGTAGGACAGTAGGACGGCAGGACAGTAGAACAGTAGAACGGTAGGACGGTAGGACGGTAGAACGGTAGGATGGTAGGACAGCAAGATGGTAGGACAGTTGGACAGTAGGCCAGTAGGACAGTAGAACAGTAGGACAGTAGAACAGTAGGACAGTAGGACAGTAGAACAGTAGAACGGTAGGACGGTAGGACGGTAGAACGGTAGGATGGTAGGACGGTAGGACGGTAGGACGGTAGGACAGTAGGACAGTAGGACAGTAGAACAGTAGGACGGTAGGACGGTAGAACAGTAGGATAGCAGGTGTGTGTGCTCTGTTTCATAACCCAGGAGTAACCATTAGAGTAGTAGTGGTATTAGTATCCATTAGACCAACAGCACCATTGCATCAATGCTGCGTAATAAATTCTGCAGTCAGACTTTTTTCATTATGTAATCCAAAATGTTTAGTGGAATGTTCAACATTCGCCTTTTACCACTATTTCTGTCAAGTTTGCACATACAATTTGATGCATACGTTGGATAAATCCAATGTATGCACCATACAGAACACATTGCAACTGCCTCTACAACGCAATGCTGCAAGGCAAACACAGCGTTCCATTGGAAATTAATGTACTTCTGGTCTACCAAAATGCGATAACGCTTTCGGTCTGATCATGGTGTAAGGAGCAGTCTCTCTCCTCCAGCTGGGAAATACATTCTCATTCCAGTCAGGGATGGTGCCCTGTGCATTCCAGTCAGGGATGGTGCCCTGTGCATTCCAGTGAGAGATGGTGCTCTGTGACTTCCTGCTGGGTCCCCCATCGCCCAACACTGTTACTAAGGCAACGTCAGGTGAAGCTAGGTAATAGCTGTTCAACATACACATTTTTCAAGGGGTGATTTAGACCAGAGAGAGGGAGATGTATTCCAGTCTTTGATGGTGAGCGTACCTCTCTGATGTTAATGTGGCAAAGTTTTGATCAGGATCAAATGTTTCTAAAGAGTGACATGAAAAGGCAGCAGCGATGTGGTTGATGTGGATCCTGC
>NC_059216.1:2055000-2060000 GCF_020615455.1 Coregonus clupeaformis | reverse complement strand
CTCACTCCGTCAAACAGATAACAGATAGACAACCAGCTGTCCTCCCCTCACTCCGTCAAACAGATAACAGATAGACAATCAGCTGTCCTCCCCTCACTCCGTCAAACAGATAACAGATAGACAATCAGCTGTCAGCTCAATTATGCGTCTGCATTTCCTTGTGTCCTCTACTCATCCCTTCAGTTTAGGAGAGCCAATCAGAATGTTTACATTAATCCTACAACCACACACAGACACACTAGGCCTAAAGTGGTTCAATTATGTATGGAGAACAGTGTGGGTTCAGACTTATCCCGTGGGTTAGGGGTGTGTAGTTGAATTTGTATTACAAGGCCTTGCGTCAGACTTAGTGCCTCCTCAAAAAGTGGCACGCTCCTGTCTTTCTCCTCCCCAGTAGGTGCTATAATAATATCAGATATGCCATTCAGCAGATGCTTTTATCCAAATCAACTTACAGTCATGCGTGCATACATTTTTACGTATGGGTGGCCCCGGCAATCAAACCCACCACTCTGGCAGTGCAAGCGCCATGCTCTACCGACTGAGCCATACAGGACCACTCCCAGTAGACTCCTCTCCTCTCCTCTCCTCTCCTCTCCTCTCCTCTCCCTCTCCCTCTCCTCTCCTCTCCCCTCCCTCCTCTCCTCTCTCCTTCTCCCCCTCCCCTCCCCCCCCTCTCCTCTCCTCTCCCAGAAACCAACTCTCAGCCTTGTGAGCCCCTCCACTCTCTTCTCTCTCTTACTCCCACGCGTTCCTCCTTCCCTCTCTCTCTCTCTCCTCACCCCCATTTCTCTCTCTCCCCCTCTCTCTCCCTCTCTCCCTCTTTCTCCATGCCCTGTGGTCTCTTGTACCCTTCCCTGGCCAGTCTAAACCCCAGTGATTAGCCCCTGTTAGAGTGGGCAGTAATGTAGCTCATAGCCAGTTAGTGTATTATTCTGGACACATGGGGAGTATTGGTTGCTAGTTCTGTCATCATGCCCATGTATATATTTACATCACTGTGTACGTCACAGAGAGTCTGATCTAGTCGTAAATATTCACATCACAGACAGTCCTCTCAGCTCTGATCTACTGGGACAGCTGCCTGTTGATCAAAATGGACTCTTGTTTTTATGTTGCTCTGCTTTTGGGGATAGCATTGCAGGGTTAGGGCGAGGGGAGAGAGAACAGTCAAGTTGATGTCAAAGTGTTTCTACTACAGCCTGTCTACACACTGTGTCTAAATATTCCTCACACGTACACGCATGCACTCACACACATACACAAAGGGGGTGATATAGTTTAGACAAAAGTGGTTTTAAAAGGTTAAAGGTTAATTACTTTTATTAAAGAGCAAACTAGAGAGAGAGAGAGAGAGAGAGAGAGACAGAGAGAGAGAGAGAGAGAGAGAGAGAGAGAGAGAGAGAGAGAGAGAGAGAGAGAGAGAGAGAGAGAGAGAGAGAGAGAGAGAGAGAGAAAGAGAGAGAGAGAATCACAGCAAGATAGTGAAAACAGAGAAAATCTATGTGTGAGCTTGTTAGGTGAGCCAGAGTCTGAACAGATGGAGACTAGAGACTAGAGACTAGAGACTAGAGACTAGAGACTGTGTTCCTCTTACAGCTGAACAGCTCTGCTCACGATGTTACACACATCTCTGTCACGCCCAGTGTGTGTGTGTGTGTGTGTGTGTGTGTGTGTGTGTGTGTGTGTGTGTGTGTGTGTGTGTGTGTGTGTGTGTGTGTGTGTGTGTGTGTGTGTGTGTGTGTGTGTGTGTGTGTGTGTGTGTTCTTTGAACATCGGGCCCAGAGTCACTCTCTACCAAGGTCTGCCTCCTCCCTCACACCTGGAGAACCACCTGTTCTCCCACCTGACCCAACACACACACAGAGACACACACACACACACAGAGAGAGAGACACACATACACACACACAGAGAGACACACACACACAACCTCTGCCCTAGGACACACACATACACACTAACAAGATCTCATCACTTACAAGCTACTTCTGTCTCGTCCACACCCCCACCTCAGAACAAACACTTGTTCCTACTAGACTCACACGTGTTGGCAGATCCAGTGAGTGAAGTCTCAATGCAGTCTAACATTGCCAATCAACAAGGTTGATTTCCAAACCATTTTAATCTTCGAATCATATGAAACTCCCACATAGTCCCATGGATTATCATGGATTTCCTACACATTCCCATTCCTCTTTTCCCATAGTTGAATCAATCGACCGTAAATCCCTGTGTCGTGCAGGGCAGGATTGGAATGGGATTTGGGATTTAGAAAGCGAATGACATGCCGACAGATGACCTCAGTGCCTCAAGACAGCAGTGTCTGGCAGCTTCTGGTTACAATGCAATTCCTCCATTCACACACACACACACACACACACACGCACAGCGAGTGCTGAATGACGACACTGAGGAAACTCTGTATTAGTTGGGACTCTCTAGCCTCCCACTGAAACACCCACAGGGTTTCTCTCTCTCTCTCATCAACAAACACTTGTTTGTTCTCATATTCAGAACTCATTAATCCTGATCTCACACACACACACACACACTCACACAAACCATCATCCACGCACACTTGCAGACACACATATGCACACACACACGCACTCAGACAAGAATGTATTTGTTCTCATATTCATAATTAGTTAATGTTGATCAGACAGAATGTTTGATAAGGTTAGACAGTGGGGGAGATGACAAAAAATAATTGTCATAAATATATTCATATTCATTTCATGACGTACAGTTGATGTAAAATATTACCTATAGAGAACATATCACTCCAGTGACTGAAGATGAAGAATATTTACCTACACACAGTGAGGTCGGAGAGGTTAGAGCACAGGGAACGCCATGGCACAGAGCCCCTGGAGCAGTTTAAGGGTTAGGTGCCTTGCTCAAGAGCACAACGTCAGGAGATGACATGTAGGATGGAATACCTCTGGTTGCTGACTCACATCACGCCAGACCCAGGATTCAAACTGGCTTGCTGGCCCGCCTCTCTAACCCCTTGGCTACCTGCCTAGAGTTTGAGTGGATGTGCATATAGGTCTGCATGTTGATTCAGGACAAGCGTTCAACAACCAAGCCCAAAAGTAGACTGATGTGTTTGTAGAACAGCTGACGGAATATACATACTGTATAAATCTTACGCTGGAAATAATAAGAAGTCTTAAAAATGCCATCCCGTTTATAGATGGATACATCTGCTTGTTCCTCTGTCATACGCCAGTCAGATCTCTGGGCTTGGATGCCTGTGGAGTAGAGGAAGGAATGTACGTGTAGCGTGTGTGTCCTTGTATTACTGACTGCACAACGGTGGCCCAGGGGTTAGTGCTGCGGAGCCCGGCACACTACGACCTAGCGACTAGAGTCAGTAGAATCCGACCCACTGCCCTTCTGACTCACAATATCTTTCACCTCACCTTTGTTAGGTTCTAAACACAAAGTGTAAAAATTTCAAATGGATGACTAGGAAAAGCTCAAAACAAGTTTATTCCCCACTGGGTCAAACAGCTGAAAATATTTATACCCTCCTATTAGGCAGAGTCTCCTCCTTGCACATCTAGACAGCCCAATACATCTCTGTTGCTAGGCAGGAACTTAGGTGGTGTGTGTGTGTAATAGAACTGTTCCTTGTCACTTCATCTGACCTGACCTCGGCCCACGTTCCTCACCCCTCCCTAATCCACGGCTATCCAACCTTATCAGTGACTGAAACCAGACTGTTACCCTTTGGCCCTCTCCATAGGATGCATGAGATTTAACAATACCGTTATACATGTAAAGTAGTTACCAGTATAGTAACATGAATAAGTATATATTTCAAGCTAGAATCCAACACCTTTCACCGCTACACCTCCTTGCTGGGCTGATGGTTTTGTCCTTGGTCTTGCAGGCAGTGCAAATGAAAAAGTAATTGTTACTAATTATTTCCTTCTGAAACCTTGAATGACACACAAACCAGATATTAATACTGTAATAAGAGATCACTTTACTGGTGAATTGAACACAAGGTCCAACCTAAATTTGACTTCTACTTTTAACCCAACGCCTCCGAAAGACATGCTCACAGGTTTTGGAGAGGTGCGGGGGGGCTGCCACACTGGGCACTGTTGTTATGGGGGGGGTTAAGTGCCTTGCTCAAGGGCACAACAGCAGGCAATGGCATCTAGGAATTGATACTCCAGATCTTTCCTGTCAGACCTGGGATTTGAACTGGCGACCCTCCGGTTGCCGGCTCGCCTCTCTAACCACTAAGCTACATATTTGTGTCTTTATCTAAGTTAATAGCATGGTGGCTGTTGAGACTGGTTTCAGGCACTGGGAGCACAGCAGGGAGGTCTACCAATTAACCTGCACACACACACACACACACACACACACACACGCACACGTGCACGCGCACGCGCACGCACGCGCACACACACACACACACACACTCACACACACACACACACACACACACACACACACACACACACACACACACACACACACACACACACACACACACACATGCACACACGCACACAAACACACTCACTCACACATACATACAGTCACTTGCAGGTTTCAAACAGAAACAGGGTAGAGAGATGAAGAGAGATGAAAGAGAGAAAGGAGAGAGTAAAGAGAGAGAGAGTGCTGCAGTCTCTCAGTGTGTCTGTTTATAGAAGGGTTGGAGACGTGGAGATGAGAACCCTCCTGCAGGTTGGGAGAGAGAGGAACGTTTGCTCTTTAAAGTCTAAAAACACGGCTCATTATGTTTTAGCCCTGATGCTGTGCCTACCCTCATCTTCCCTGACATATGGTCTCTCTCTCTCTCTCATATGCACATACACTATTTCTCCATCAGTAAACACACAGAAATAGAAAATCAGGCTTATGCCTGCTGAAAAGATGTCAGGAACCAGTTGTGTCTGTGTGTGCTTGCTTGCTATAAAGACTATAGTGTATGCCAGCAGGCAGCCTTCTTCATACGGAAATACACT
>NC_059216.1:1932500-2052500 GCF_020615455.1 Coregonus clupeaformis | reverse complement strand
CAACAGTGCATTTATTTTAAACAAAAAAGTAAGAATAAAACAACAACAAAAAAGTGTTGAGAAAAAAAGAGCAGAAGTAAAATAAAGTGACAGTAGGGAGGCTATATATACAGTAAAATAAAGTGACAGTAGGGAGGCTATATATACAGGGGGGTACCGTTGCATAGTCAATGTGCGGGGGCACCGGCTAGTTGAGGTAGTTGAGGTAATATGTACATGTGGGTAGAGTTAAAGTGACTATGCATAAATACTTAACAGAGTAGCAGCAGCGTAAAAGGGAGGGGGGGGGGGGGCAGTGCAAATAGTCCGGGTAGCCATGATTAGCTGTTCAGGAGTCTTATGGCTTGGGGGTAGAAGCTGTTGAGAAGTCTTTTGGACCTAGACTTGGCACTCCGGTACCGCTTGCCGTGCGGTAGCAGAGAGAACAGTCTATGACTAGGGTGGCTGGAGTCTTTGACAATTTTGAGGGCCTTCCTCTGACACCGCCTGGTATAGAGGTCCTGGATGGCAGGGAGCTTTGCCCCAGTGATGTACTGGGCCGTACGCACTACCCTCTGTAGTGCCTTGCGGTCAGAGGCCAAGCAGTTGCCATACCAGGCGGTGATGCAACCAGTCAGGATGCTCTCGATGGTGCAGCTGTAGAATTTTTGAGGATCTGAGGACCCATGCCAAATCTTTTTAGTCTCCTGAGGGGAATAGGCTTTGTCGTGCCCTCTTCACGACTGTCTTGGTGTGTTTGGACCATGATAGTTCGTTGGTGATGTGGACACCAAGGAACTTGAAGCTCTCAACCTGTTCCACTACAGCCCCGTCGATGAGAATGGGGGCGTGCTCAGTCCTCTTTTTTTTTCCTGTAGTCCACGATCAGCTCCTTTGTCTTGGTCACGTTGAGGGAGAGGTTGTTGTCCTGGCACCACACGGCCAGATCTCTGACCTCCCTCCCTATAGGCTGTCTCATCGTTGTCGGTGATCAGGCCTACCACTGTTGTGTCGTCGGCAAACTTAATGATGGTGTTGGAGTCATGCCTGGCCATGCAGTCATGGGTGAACAGAGAGTACAGGAGGGGACTGAGCACGCACCCCTGAGGGGCCCCCGTGTTGAGGATCAGTGTGGCAGATGTGTTGTTACCTACCCTTACCACCTGGGGGCGGCCCGTCAGGAAGTCCAGGATCCAGTTGCAGAGGGAGGTGTTTAGTCCCAGGATCCTTAGCTTAGTGATGAGCTTAGAGGGCACTATGGTGTTGAATGCTGAGCTGTAGTCAATGAATAGCATTCTCACGTAGGTGTTCCTCTTGTCCAGGTGGGAAAGGGCAGTGTGGAGTGCGATAGAGATTGCATCATCTGTGGATCTGTTGGGGCGGTATGCAAATTGGAGTGGGTCTATTGTGTGGGTCTATTGTGTGTGTGTGTGTGTGTGTGTGTGTGTGTGTGTTGGGGTGTCAGTGTAAGTATGTGTAAGTGTATTTGACCAACTGGGGACATTTTGTTAGTCTCCATAAGGTCAAATGCTATTTCTAGGGGGTTTAGGGTTAAGGTTAGAATTAGTGTTAGGGTTAGGGTTAGAATTACGTTAAGGGTTAGGGTTAGGAGCTAGGGTTAGTTTTAGGGTTAGGGTTAAGGTTAGGTTTTTGGGTTAAGGTTAATGGAAAATAGGATTTTGAATGGGACTGAATTGTGTGTCCCCACAAGGTTAACTGTACAAGACTGTGTGTGTGTGTGTGTGTGTGTGTGTGTGTGTGTGTGTGTGTGTGTGTGTGTGTGTGTGTGTGTGTGTGTGTGTGTGTGTGTGTGTGTGTGTGTGTGTGTGTGTGTGTGTGTGTGTGTGTGTGTGTGTGTGTGTGTGTGTGTGTGTGTGTGTGTGTGTGTGTGTGTGTCAGTAGCTGGTGTAATGTCGTAATTAACAAAGTAAACTAACAGACTTCATTAAACAGATGATTAGGCCTAGCTCACTTCGTTTCAGATATTTAGCGTGACCAAAGAGGAGGAGGGAGCAAGGAAGGGAGGGAGGGAGGAATTAAAAATTCATTAAATGTATATGTTTTTGTTACTGGCCTTCACACAATACCCCATAATGTCAAAGTGGAATTACATTTGTTAGAATCTTTTACAAATTAATTAAAAATTCAAAGCTGAAATGTCTTGAGTCAATAAGGATTCAACCCCTTTGTTATGGCAAGCCTAAATAAGTTCAGGAGTGCAAATGTGCTTAACAAGTCACATAATAAGTTGCATGGACTCACTCTGTGTGCAATAGTAATGTTTAACATGATTTTTGAATGACTACCTCATCTCTGTACCCCACACATACAATTATCTGTAAGGTCCCTCAGTCGAGCAGTGAATTTCAAACACAGATTCAACCTAAAAGACCAGGGAGGTTTTCCAACGCCTCGCAAATAAGGGCAACTATTGGAAGATGGGTAAAACATTTTAAAAAGCAGACGTTGAATATCCCTTTGAGCATGATGAAGTTATTTATTACACTTTGGATGATGTATCAATACACCCAGTCACTACAAAGATACAGGTTGCCTGAGTAGAAGGAAACCGCTCATGGATTTCACAATGAGGCCAATGGTGACTTTAAAACAGTTACAGAGTTTAATGGCTGTGATAACAGAAAACTGAGGATGGATAAACATTGCAGTTACTCAGCCTGGTCTCATAGACTAGACGTAACATAGTAAATGTAAATCCGGGGACACTGAAATTAATATGATACGTTTGGTATGATTACATAAGACAGATGGCTACTTAAGGCAAAAACGAATGTCGGGTGGGTGGGTGGATGGGTGGGCACACAATGCAAATGTCTAGCAACCCAAAGGTTGCGAGTTTGAATCGCATCATGGACAACGTTAGCATTTTAGCTAATTAGCAACTTTTCAACTACTTAGTGTGTTAGCTAACCCATTCCCTAACCTTAACCTTAACCCATTTAGCTAACCCTTCCCCTAAACTTAACCTTAACCCTAACCTTAAACCTAATCCCTAGCCTAGCTAACGTTAGCCAGCTAGCTAACGTTAGTCACCTCGCTAGAATTCATAACATATCATGCGTTTTGAAGATTCGTAACATATTGTACGTTTCTCAAATTGCAAATTAATTACTTATAACACTAATTGTAATTCGTAACATAACATACGCAATGGGTGATGGACATCCACAAATTAATACATACCATACGAAACGTAACATATAATACTAAATGGAGTGTCTCCGATTAACATACAGAAATGCTCTGAGTCCAGGTTGAGTTAATCCACAATACTAACCTAATTGACAGAGTGAAAAGAAGGAAGCCTATACAGAATAAAAAACATGTTTCCTGTTTGCAACAGGGCACTAAAGTAATACTGCAAAAATTGTGACAAAGCTATTTAACATTTTGTCCTGAATACAAGAGTGCTATGTTTGTGGCAAATCCAATACAAAACATTAATGAGTATCACTCTCCATATTTTCAAGCATAGTGGTGGCTGCATCATGTTATGGGTATGCTTGTAATCGTTAAGGACACAGGCAAAATCCTAGAGGAAAACCAGTTTAGGTCAAATCTACACTGGAGTTGCTTACCAAGAAGACAGTGAATGTTCCTGAGTGGTCGAGTTACAGTTTTGAATTAAATCTACTTGAAAATCTATGGCAAGATCTGAAAATGTTTGTCTAGCAATGATCAACAACCAATTTGACAGAACTTGAATAACGGGCGAATGCTGCACAATCCAGGTGTGGAAAGCTCTCAGAGACTTACTCAGAAAGACTCACAGCTGTAATCACTGCCAAAAGGTGCTTCTACAAAGTATTGACTCGGGGGTGTGAATACCTATGTAAATAAAATATTTCTGTCCGCCTGCTAGTTGTAGCAGTGTTGTAACCGCTAACCTTTTCTTTCACAGCACTGCCGGTGAAGAATGCTTTGAGTCTTGTGTAGAGAAGGCCTGTGTACTACACTTGAAAAGGTGTTCTTGATGTAAACGATACCTGCTTTTCAAGTGAGTTGATACGGGTAGTAAGAATACCTGTACTTTCGGGAACTGAATTTAAGTAGAGAGAATTGTGTTGACTGATATTTGGAATTGAATTTAAATTAACCAAATGTATTTTTAAAAAAATAGGCCTGGAATTAGTTAACTGATTGATCTAAGAGCATTTGACTGCTGTTAAGAAATGTAGATACTGTTAAAGAACTAAACGAATAAGGTACCCCATTAATTAATGTGTGGACGCACACAATAACAGAATGATTGTGAATGAGTGATTGCATAATGGTGAACTGTTTAACACTCTCTGATCTCATCCATGGCCACAAGATGGCGATGAAGTTGAAAACTTGTTGGAGGCTATTTTGTTGCACTTCCTGTCTCTGTTAAAAACATGTTTTCTTTACAGGATGTGTCTGACCTGCAGTCTACTGCAGGGCCAGTGGAATTTTGTCTCTGGGACACTAAATGTACATACGCAATTTTGTGCAAAATGTGTAAACACCCCTTTTCCACAGAACCGATTGACACTGATGAGTTGCGAGGATCAAATGGTAAGCTACCGTGCTGCACTTAACAATGTTCTGAAGTCTATTCTCCCCAGAATTAAAGCATCTTTGCCTGAACCAAAGGGAGGACAGCTCCACAAATTGCAACCAGGAGATTGGGTGGTCATTAAGGACCTTCGCAGAAAGACTTGGCACCAACAGCGCTGGACTGGTCCATTCCAGGTGCTCCTGACGGTTGCAGTGAGGTCGACGTGGGTTCATGCCAGCCACTGCAGGAAGGTGCCCCACAACATAGACGAAGATGTACCAGCCGATGAATCGTCATAGGCGACCCCAGTGGCCATGGGAGGACCAGGACCGGTCTCTACGAATCATGTTTGTTCCTTTCGTGGTCAGTCTTCTCATTGCAGATGTTGTATGGGGCCTTAGGAGAAGTGGCCACAATGCAGCTGAAGAATACCAGTATAGTCCCACGACGGGGCCTAAATAACAGCCACTCCAGCTCGAGCCAACAGCAGGCTCGGGACGGGAGTCCAGCAAACAATAGCCGCCCCATCGTTTAAGAGGACTGAGATCGACGCATCAACGTGATGATTGTCCTCTTTGTACAGACGAAGAGTTTACTTCTGTATAACTTTTTAATTGTCTAAATGATTCCCTTAAGAGTGTTTTGCACCAAGTGATGGTGAAGTTAATTCGAGTAAGAATTAAAATTTTAAATGATTTGGACTGATTAAGAGATTTAGCAAAGGAAAACTAATGAAATGTTTATGTTATGAATATTTGTTAATGGTGTTAATACCGTGTTTGATTAATTGTGTGTTTTTTTTGGTTTAGTGGATTTTTCACAGGTTAGAAATGATACACCTTAAAGAGCACAGAAATTAAATGTTCTGAAGTTTCTATTACCAGAGTTTTGGTTGCACACATGTAAATTATCCTGATAACAAATGTACTGTAAAACCCAGTGTAAACCTGGTACACAAAATGTTTGAAATGTCTTTAAATAATGTCTGAGGTCAGTGATGTTTGACTTGTTGCATATTTAGAAATGCGCCTGTTGTAGACAGAGGTTTGCTCACAGGGTCGGCTCAGTGGGAGTGGAATATTGGCTGAACGCCCAGACTCTGTGATTGCCAGGTGTTCTCTCCTAAGCAGCCACACTCTGGGAGCAAACGCTTTACTGAGAAAGAATCCACTTGGCTATCTTTGTTATACCTAATCATCAGCAGCAAGTTAGAACTGTATTCACTTTGGTGTGGGTATTGTGACCAGCTCCCTTATCGATAAGTTATTTTAATAAAAGTTAATATCCTGATTGGTGGTTGACGTTTTCTCTCCTCATTATTGATTAAAATATCCACCACATCTTGGATTGAGCAGACCTTCCCATACAATTCTGATAACTCCATGAAAGACATACAGTAGATCTACCATTCCAATTTACAATATAATTTAAAAACAAAATACCCTTTTCAAACATATTTTCCTTAAATACAGGTATTTTATCAACCAGCACATTTGAGTTCAGCCATAATATTTGTTGTAATATTTGTTCTATCTTTTCAGGGGATGAAATTGAAATTGTAGCCAGCTCTGCAATGCTTATTTGAGAAAGAGAAATACTTTGAAAAAAGGTTTAGTGCTTTTAGATTTAATAATCTCAACCCACCTAGTTCATATTCATTATATAGATAGGCACAATTTATCTTGTCTGGTTTAGCATCATTGATAAAGCTAAATCTTTTTTTGCTCATATGATTTGAAAAACAAATCATCAGGAGTAGGCAGCGCCATAAGTAAGTGAGTAAACTGAAATATGACTAAGGAGTTAATCAGGACAATTTTTCCATAAATAGACATGTATTTACCTCCCCATGGTTCCAGGTTCTTGTCTATTTTTACTAGTTTTCTATTGAAATTCATTGTGGAGAGCTCATTTATATATTTTGTGATATGAATACCAAGTATGTCTACTTCACCGTCAGCCCATTGTATAGGTAAACCGCTGGGTAATGTAAAAGTTGTATTTTTAAAGATCCAATATGTAATATTGTACATTTATCATAATTAGGTTTTAGTTCAGAGAGTCCAGAAAAGTTATCTAGATCTTCAATTAGACTTTGCAGGGATCTAGCTTGCAGACAAAATATAAAACTTGAGTCATTGGCATGCATGGACACCTTTGTTTTTAAGCCTTGGATTTCTAATCCTCTAATGTTGTTATTTGATCTGATTTTAATAGCTAGCATTTCGATGGCCATAACGAATATATATGGTGACAGTGGACACCCTTGTTTAACTCCTCTTGACAATTAAAAACTCTGAGAAGTAGCCGCTATTTACTATTTTACACCTGGGGTTGCTAAACATTACTTTTACCCATTTTATAAGAGAATCGCAGAAATAGAAAAAATCCAGGCATTTATAAATAAAATCCAGTCTTACTTTATCAAAGGCCTTTTCGAAATCCGCTATAAATACCAGGCCTGGCTTCATAGATGTTTCATGTTGTTCTATTATTTCTAGTAGTTGTCGTATATTGTCTCCAATGTATCGTCCATGTAAAAAAACCTGTCTGAGCAGGATGAACAATACCTGGTAAAACCTGAGTGCTATGCATTTCGCTAGTATTTTAGCATCAAAACATTAAAATGTAAGAGGCCTCCAGTTTTTTAGATAGACTGGATCTTTATATTTGCCATCTGGGTCTTGTTTTAATAATAGTGAAATCAGACCTTCCTGCTGAGCACCTGACAGACTACCATTTCTATAGGAGTAGTTAAAACAAGCTAACAATGGAGCTTTGAGTATATAAAAAAAGGCTTGATATACCTCTACCGGTATGCTATCAAGCCCTGGGGTTTTTCCAGACTGAAATGATTTAATAGCCTCAAAAAGTTAAACCTCTGTAATTTGGTCTTCGCACTGTTCTTTCTGTAAATTTGTTAATACCTTTTTTTTGGGGGGGGGGGAGAATTCCTTACAGCTTCACTCGCTGATCTTATGTTTTCCATTTAAATAGCCCTAATTTCTCTACTGACCCCTTTGATGTCCTGACTGCACTCAGAGGAGAGAGACGGACCAACAGAGAGAGTAGAAAGAGAAAGGGAGAAAGAGATAGCAGAACCTGTTATTTTGTCTTGATCGTCAGGTCTGTAAGTGTCTTGTTGTGTTAGATAATGAGAGAGTTGATGGTGTCGGTGTCAAACTCTTCTGAAGTCATGTCAGAACCTAAACAAAGATTCCATCTGTGCGTGTGCGCGCGTGTGTGCGCGCGCGTGTGTGTTCCCTCAGGTGGGGGTATTCCTTCCAGCTTTCATCTTTAATGAAGCGACGGGTTAGCTGACTGACTGTAGAGTTGTTTGATCCAGCAACATCCTCCTCTTTAACAGGAGAAGACCAGGAGAAAGGTTGCCAGTTCAAACCCAAGTTGTATCATAACACTTCTGAAGTCTATTGGTTTGTGTTTGGGAGGACAGGACACTAATGACGCATCTCAGTAGGTTATGGTGACTTCCTCTCCTTGAGAGTCTTTGAAACTTCCCTTTTCAGTACTAATGTCAAATCATTCAACAGGTGACTGGAGCGAATACCTGGTAGGCATTTGTAGTGTATTAGTGACACTTAGTGGTGCAATATCAGCAGGGACAATGAGGCACGTGAGGAAGGGATGGGGCTAGGCTTGGGGTATGCAGTTGGATGGGTTTTGAGACCAGGAATAAAGTACAGGTCAATGATTCCCGTGAGTCTGAGTTAAGTCGATACATTACAAATGGCGACGAGGATGTGGAAATTAAAATAAACCTTATCCACTCATGCTGGGTGAGTGCAGGAAAAGTTCATTTGTAGAGGGACTTTTCACGAAAACCTAGCCTAACCGTTCAGTTAACACAGCTAGCCAGCAATTAAGTGCGCTAGCTAGCAAAATAAGCTAAGAACAATGGCACTGAGCTTACCTTCTCTCCCGCCGTTTTATGTACATTCCGACCCAGCCAGTGTTGGTTTGCGATGGGCTAAAATGGATGAATAGTTTCAAACTGTTCATCACTGCTTCAGGAGTTAAAGATGCAGCATGAAAACGAGCTCTTGTATTGTACTTGGGGAACAGCTTGGAAAATTCCAGAAAATGATGTTGTGGCTTTAGAAGCTTCTGATAGGCTAATTTACATAATTTGAGTCAATTGGAGGTGTACCTGTAGATGTATTTCAAGACCTAACTTCAAACTCAGTGCCTCTTTGCTTGACATCATGGGAAAATCAAAAGAAATCAGCCAAGACCTCAGAAAAAAATTTGGGAGCAATTTCCAAACGCCTGAAGGTACCACGTTCATCTGTACAAACAATAGTACGCAAGCAATAACACCATGGGACCACGCAGCCGTCATACCGCTCAGGAAGGAGACGCGTTCTGTCTCCTAGAGATGAACGTACTTTGGTGCGAAAAGTGCAAATCAATCCCAGAACAACAGCAAGGACCTTGTGAAGATGCTGGAGGAAACAGGCACAAAAGTATCTATATCTACAGTAAAACGAGTCCTATATCGACATAACCTGAAAGGCTGCTCAGCAAGGAAGAAGCCACATCTCCAAAACCGCCATAAAAAAGTCAGACTACGGTTTGCAACTGCACATGGGGACAAAGATCGTACTTTTTGGAGAAATGTCCTCTGGTCTGATGAAACGAAAATAGAACTGTTTGGCCATAATGACCATCGTTATGTTTGGAGGAAAAAGGGGGTTGCTTGCAAGCCGAAGAACACCATCCCTACAGTGAAGCATGGGGGTGGCAGCATCATGCTGTGGGGGTGCTTTGCTGCATGAGGGACTGGTGCACTTCACAAAATAGATGGCATCATGAGGAAGGACAATTATGTGGATATATTGAAGTAACATCTCAAGACATCAGTCAGGAAGTTAAAGCTTGGTCACAAATGGTTCTTCCAAATGGACAATGACCCCAAGCATACTTCCAAAGTTGTGCCAAAATGGCTTAAGGACAACAAAGTCAAGGTATTGGAGTGGCCATCACAAAGCCGCCCTGACCTCAATCCTATAGAACATTTGTGGGCAGAACTGAAAAAGCGTGTGCGAGCAAGGAGGCCTACAAACCTGACATTTCACATTCTTAAAATAAAGTGGTGATCCTAACTGACCTAAGACAGGAACTGAGTTTACATTTATTTGGCTAAGGTGTATGTAAACTTCCGACATCAACTGTACATATGAAATGAGTGAAACAGTATGTAAACGTTAAAGTGACTTGTGTTCCATTTCAAGTGACCAGTAATTCCATGTCTATGTACATAGGGCAGCAGCCTCTAAGGTGCAGGGTTGAGTAACCGTGTCACGACTTCCTCCGAAGCTGCCTCCTCTCCTTGTTTGGGCAGGCTTCGGCGTTCGTTGTCACCGGCCTTCTAGCCACTGCCGCTCCTCATCTCATCATTCCATTTGTTTTGTCTTGTTTATTACACACACCTGGTTCATATTCCCCTCATCAGTACCTGTATAAGTGTTCCCTCTGCCCCCTTGTCTTTGTGTGTGATTGTTTATTGTGGAGGAGAGAGAAGCTCGGTGGAGCTCCGTGTATTTTGTATCGCTGGGAATATTCCCTGTGTGCCTTGTATTTTACAGTGCGCCTGTTTTGCGCACTGGAGTGTTTTTACACATTACTGCGTAACTCTGTGGTTCCGAATAAATCCTGTTATTCTGTGATTTACCCTCCTGCGCCTGACTCCTTTTAAATCACCTCATCACAAACCGGGTGGTAGCCGTTTAGTGATGGCTATTTAACAGTCTGATGGCCTTATATGCTGTTTTTCAGTCTCTTGGTCCCAGCATTGATGCACCTGTACTGACCTAGCCTTCTGGATGATAGCGGGGTGAACAGGCTGTGGCTCAGGTGGTTAATGTCCTTGATGATCTTTTTCGCCTTCCTGTGACATCGGCTGCTGTAGGTGTCCTGGAGGGCAGGCAGTGTGCCCCCGGTGTCGCGTTGGGCAGACCGCACCACCCTCTGGAGAGCCCTGCGGTTGCGGGCGGTGCAGTTGCCGTCCCAGGCGGTGATACAGCTCGACAGGATGCTCTCAACTGTTGCGCTTTCTTCGCCACACTGTCTGTGGGGATGGACCATTTCAAACTGTCAGTGATGTGTACGCCGAGGAACTTGAAGCCTTTTGAGGGCCTGTTCACTGCCAACATTACAGCAGTTGTTAGTTCTGAGTCAGTCACTGCAGACATTCTAGTCGTGAAAGATGCACAGACATCTGTACTGGGAAAGAAATCAACAGTTGCTCTTGGCATTTTCCAAGATGATGACACAAAGACATTCAAAGCTGCACTGCAGGAGGAATACAAAGACTGTTTCACAGAGCTGGGAAAACTGAAAAGACTTCCAGTTAGGAATTCATGTAGATGAGACTGTCACACCTGTTGCACAGCCAGTACACAGAATACCATTGAAGTAAAAACGAACGAGCTAGAAGACATGGATGTTATTGGGGGGCTTTACAAGTAGGCCGTCATTGTAAATAAGAATTAGTTCTTAACTGACTTGCCTAGTTAAATAAAGGTTAAATAAAAAATAAATTAATATTGAGAAAGTTAATGGACCTACACCATTAGTTGTAGTACACAAGAAAACCGGTGACATCAGAGTATGTGTTGAAATGCGTAGAGCAAATGAAGCTGTTGTGCGGGAGCGACATCCCATCCCCACCAACGACGAGATCCTGGAGTACATGTCAGGAGCCCGTGGTCTTCTCAAAACTGGACCTAAAGTGGGGATATCATCAGATCGAACTGAAACCAGAGTCTCATTCCCTGACCACATTTGTGATTCACACAGGTTTGTGGCGCTACAAGAGACTAATGTTCTGTGTCTCCTCTCTGCTCCAGAGACATATCAGCACATCATCCGCCAAGTCCTTCAAGGCATCGAGGGGTTCCACAACATCTCAGATGATATCATTGTGTTTGGGAAGCACACACAAGAACACAACAGACGACCACACCAAGTCCTGAGACAACTGCAGGAGAGGGGGCTCACCCTCAACAATGACAAATGTGATGTACATAGACATGGAATCACTGGTCACTTTAATAATGGAACTCTAGTCACTTTAATACAGTCCTTCTCAAATAGTGGGGCGCGCCCCCCTGGGTGGGCTCGGAGCGATGCCAGTGTGACCCCGGGGAACATGCTTTTTTTTGCCGCAGGGAGTAGTTTTTTTTTTTTTGCACCGAACAAGAGCACACAGCATAGAGCAGGAGATATGAAGTGCAGATAACAAACCCTTAAGAGACACCATGGAAACATATTCAACAGGGATGAAAAGAAAGGCGGAGAGAGACGGAGTTGGCAGCAGACAGCATGAAGCCAAATAAATTAAGGCGTCACTTAAAGACATTACACCCCAATCACCAGACCACTAAAAACAAGAGTCTTCTCTGCTATCTGTGAGGAGATGGGAGCTGAACATCAAGCTGTGCTGTTTCACAGTGAAGCAAGGTGGCTGTCACGAGGAAAAGTCTTGTCCCGAGTTTTGGAGCTCAGAGAGCAGATAAGAATGTTTTCGGAGCAGGAGCACAAGTATGACCTCGCAGAAAAATGTAGTGATGAGAACTTCCTGGCAAAACTGGCCTACCTGAGTGACATATTTGGAAAGCTAAATGAACTAAATCTACAGCTTCAAGGGAAAGATAAACACCTCCCTCAGGTCACAGACAAGATCAGCTCTTTCACTCGAAAGCTTGCAATGTGGGGCAGGCGACTTGATGAAGGAAATACTGATTCATTCGAGAACCTGCATGAATTTGTTGACACTACTGACTATGATGCCACCTCAGTGATTCCATATATTAAGGAGCATATTTCATCACTGATGGGATTCTTTAAAAAGTACTTCCCTGAAAACAGTTCCCAATATGACTGGGTGAGAGATCCTTTCAAAGCACCAGCACAAACTGGTTTCAGCTCTGCAGAGGAGGACCAGTTCATTGATATGACGTCTGACTCCACATTGAGACTGTGGTTCACATCACAGACACTGAGTGAATTCTGGCTAAGTGTAGAGAGGCAGTATCCACTCTTAGGGCAGAGGGCCATGGGCATTCTTCTTCCTTTTGCAACATCTTATCTTTGTGAGACTGGCTTGTCTGCTGTTGCTGCACTGATGACCAAGTACAGGTCCCAGCTAAACATTGAGCAGGAGCTGAGAGTTGCAGTATCATGCTTCAAACCCTGCTTCGAAAAGCTGTGCACTGCAAAACGTGCTCATTGTAGCCATTAATCCTGACTTCCTCATTTGGATGTTTACTTCTTCCTAGGGGGGGGGCGTAACAGAAAATAATTGAGAAGCACTGCTTTAATAAATGTTTACATACTGTTTTACTCATTTCATATGTATATACTGTATTCTACTGTATTTTAGTCAATGCCACTCAGACACTGCTCGTCCTAATATTTATATATTTCTTAATTCCATTTTTTTACTTTTAAATTTGTGTGAATTGTTAGATACCACTGCACTGTTAGAGCTAGGAACACAAGCATTTCGCTACACCTGCAATAACATCTGCTAAATATGTGTATGTGACCAATACAATTTGATTCGATTTGATGTTAGCACACAAAGGGAATCAGGGGGTAGTAAAAACAAAACAGAGACTTGTGCACAAAAGTGTGGTGGCCAAACATTGATAAAGGAACTGCTCGTGAAGTCCTGTCCAGCATGTCAAGTCAACGGCACACCACCAAAGCAGGTCCACACAGTCAGAACAGAGCTACCAGCTAAACCATGGCAGACCCTAACCCATTGACATGTGGGCCGTTTCCAACAGGAGAACACCTCCTCATAACTACAGACTCCAGATGGGTTGATGTGAGTGTCCTAAACCGCATCACCACCGCCACTATAATCAGAAGCCTGAGGGAGACTTTGGCAGTCCATGGGTATCCTGAGTCTATTGAGACGGATAATAGGTGCTCCTCTCACCGTGAGTGATTTCCGAAGCATACGTGGAGGAAAACGGGATCCGACACAGCCGCGTCACTCCATACTGGCCTCAGGCCAACCGCTCGTCAAAGCAATCTGCACTGCCCAATCAGAACAGGACGCTCGTCTAAGCAATCTGCACTGCCCAATCAGAACAGGACGCTCGTCTAAGCAATCTGCACTGCCCAATCAGAACAGGACGCTCGTCAAAGCAATCTGCACTGCCCAATCAGAACAGGACGCTCGTCTAAGCAATCTGCACTGCCCAATCAGAACAGGACACTCGTCAAAGCAATCTACACTGCCCATTCAGAATAGGACGCTTGTCAAAGCAATCCACACATGTTTATTTTGTGAAACTGTGGATACAACCACAGTCAGGACAATGGACTACAAGTGACAGAGAGACTGACTGGGCAGAGCCTGACACACTGACTAGACAAGTGCCTTCACCTGACGATGCCATTCAACTACAGCCTCGACCCCCAAGACCTCAGACAACAAGCTGTGCATCTGAAGGACTATGTTAGATAGACATGTTGCCATAATGGAGCAGAACAATCTCTGGCACAGTCTCAATAGCAGGGCAGTCTACCCTTAACCATCACAGAAAAGTTAAGAGTTCTTGTTAAATAAACATTGTCAACAAAAGGGTTCCAGCAATGTAACCAGTGTTATGGTTGGTAGTTTAAAGAGTTCCAGCAATGTAACCAGTGTTATGGTTGGTAGTTTAAAGGGTTCCAGCAATGTAAGCGGTGTTATGGTTGGTAGTTTAAAGAAAATAAAAGTAGACATTACAAATCAAAATCAAATCAAATCAAATCCAGTATGTTGTTGTTGAAAAGATTTCAATTCTGTATACGAGAGATACTTTATTTTAAGTACTAGATAATGTTTTGTTACATTATAATGCATATATCTGCAGTTTGGAGACGTGTCATCATAATGGTTAGTCAAACATCTAAGAAGAGAAGGGATGTAGTGTATTAGTGACACCTAGTGGTGCAATACCAGCGGGGACTATGAGGCACGTGAGGAATGGATGGGGCTAGGCTTTGGGGTATGCAGTTGGATGGGACCAGGAATAAAGTACAGGTCAATGATTCCCGTGAGTCAAGTCGATACATTACAGCATCCATGTTGCTTTCACCTATCCTATGTTTTCATATCAGTGGAGAGGAAGGAAAGGAAAGGAGCCTAGGAAGCCACTTCAGACTTAACATTTTGTCCAATGTATTCTAAACAGGCGGCTTTTGCTGATTCAAGCAGTAGTGTGTCCTTGATGTGTCCGGAACTACCTGAGGCACATACAGTGTGGCTGTTGCCTCTACTTGGCAATGCGTTTAACCGCAGTCTCAACCCGGCCAGACGTCAAACGAAAAACACACTCACACTCTGAAGAGAACTGCCATCTGTACTTCCTGTCACCTTGACAGCTGTCTCATGTCTGTCCTTGTTCTTCTAAAGTACATCTCTATTCTCCCTCTATCATCTCTCTTTCTCTCCCCCTCTCTCTCTCTGCACCTCATCCTCCTCAGTCTTTAGTTACTCCATCTCTCACCCTCTCTCTCTCTAACGTTCCCTCTCTTCGCATCCTTAGGTTTCTCCCGTCTGTCTCTCACCCTCACCCTCTCTCTCTCTAACGTTCCCTCTCTTCGCATCCTTAGGTTTCTCCTGTCTGTCTCTCACCCTCTCCCTCTCTCTCTCTAATGTTCCCTCTCTTCGCATCCTTAGGTTTCTCCCGTCTGTCTCTCACCCCCTCTCTCTCTCTCTCTAACGTTCCCTCTCTTCGCATCCTTAGGTTTCTCCCGTCTGTCTCTCACTCTCTCTCTCTCTCTAACGTTCCCTCTCTTCGCATCCTTAGGTTTCTCCCGTCTGTCTCTCACCCTCTCCCTCTCTCTCTCTAACGTTCCCTCTCTTCGCATCCTTAGGTTTCTCCCGTCTGTCTCTCACCCTCTATTTTTCCTTTGGTAGCTTGGTGTGTATGTCTGGTTCAGAGTACTGCAGTGTGTGTACGTGTGTGTGTGTCAGGCCGCTGGAGGACTTTTAGAAGTCAGAGAGAGACTGTGGTGGTCCCGAGGGTTGGCAGACATCAGTGTAAAGACCTCAGATACCCCTCAAAGCGCCTCGGTCTCCATAGACGCACGACGCTCAGAGAAAACAAAAGGAGGGGTGGTATTTTTCTTTTCTGCCTCTCTCTTGTTCTCTCTCTCACTGTCATTACCAGTCTCTACAGAGAAGTACAAAACATGAAGAGTGATCAAAGTGTCTGGGGTGTCAGTCAGTCAGAAGAGAGGGACAAGAAGAGGGATGTGAGTGGAAGAAATGATGAGCTGGTCACCATAGAAACATACATTCCATTTCCCTCAGTCACATTTACCATGCCATGGTGAACTGGTCACCATAGAAACATACATTCCATTTCCTTCAGTCACATTTACCATGCCATGATGAGATGATTCAGCTACACAGTTGATATTATGTTCCATAAACGTTGGAATGTAAAATCACTGCAGGAGACAACAAAAACAACACTGACTTTTCAGATGGGAGCCAATCCAGATCACAGCACACAGACAGAACAAACTAATCTTTGCTCGTTGGCTAGACAAAGATACAGTATGTCTGTGCTCCTTGCAGTGGCATGTATTCATGGATGCCAAGGGAAGCCAGGCTTCATACATTTCCTTCAATTCGCCTAGAGGCTGAATGTATCTCACCGGAGAAAGCATCCGAGCGAACGAAACAGCGCCTCTCTGTCTCAGCATGTGTAGCGTATCGATCTGATGCTGTCTGGTCAAAAAGAGAATTACATTGTTGTCGCTCATTGCATTAAATGCAAGGGAAGCCGATTAGCATTTGGCCTCCCTTAATAAAAAATAAATAAATTGCCAATCAGCGTTGAGCTAAGCTCAGCTGTGAATGGTCCTGGCGCACCAAACAAAAAAGTGTCAAGGGAAGCCAGTTTGGATTTGGCTTCAGACCAATCACATCACATCACATCAGAAGCCAAACGTCATTGACAGAAAAAAATTACTTGAATTGTTGCATCTCGTTTTGTTGTTGTCTTGCGGTGGCTAGCTAGGTAGCTAAAACTGTCCCTTTCCTAAATTAGCCATGGATTGAATAGGGATTTGGATTTGTGGTTTTACTTAATTCTTCGTACTGGCTAATGATTATAACGGCGATTGTAATCCAACCATAATTTCATACATTGTGCCCCTGGCCTGAGAGGATGGAAGTTCAACATGTAGCTAGATGTAGTATGCTAATGTTAACTAGCTGACCTGGCGCATCGTTGACCATGAAAGGAAGTTAGGCTAGCGAGCAAGCAATTTAGCCAGGTAGCCTAGGACAACAAAAACTACAACCGTGTACTGTATAACAGAGTCATAGACCGTTTAGGCAACATGAAAGAGAGGAGGATGGCATTGGCATTTCTCTACAAGTAGGGTGAGTCAACATGTTCTTTCCTACTTGCACGCACACACGCAAACTCACACAGACACAGAAGTCAATACCATGGACAGCCACATCATATGTACCTTATGTTGGTTGGACAAATTTTTTTTGGGCATCTTTTAGTTGTCACTGTATTAGACTAAGCATAGGTGGTGGTTCTCTGTAGCTCAATTGGTAGAGCATGGCGCTTGTAACACCTGCGTAGTGGGTTCGATCCCCGGGACCACCCATATGTAAAAAAAATTATGCACGCATGACTGGATAAAAGCGTCTGCTAAATGGCATATTATTATTAGGTGATTCGATTATGTTGAAATGTTGAAGTTGAAATAGTGCTGGAATAATGGAGACAGCTCCTGTTTTCTTTGTAACTTGCGGTAACTCTCCGTGGTTCGAAATCAATAGCTGTTTAGTAGTCCAAAACATTTCCTCGCTGGACCATGCTGTTGTCACGCCCTGACTCAGGGGACTCTTATATGTTGAGTCAGGGTGTGTATATTATTTGTTGTGTATGTTCTATGTTGTATTATCTAGTATGTGTATTTCTATGTTGGCCGGTGTGGTTCCCAATCAGAGGCAGCTGTCGCTCGTTGTCTCTGATTGGGGACCATACTTAGGCAGCCTATTGGCACTGTCTAGTTGTGGGATCTTGTTCCGTGTAAGGTTTGTTTTCTGTACTACCTTGGACTTCACGTTTCGTTTCATTTATTGTTTTGTCGTGGTGTTTATTCAGTTAATATAAACATGTACGTATATCACGCTGCGCCTTGGTCCGTCCCGTCATTCAACGGACGTGACAGAAGATCCCACCAAACAAGGACCAAGCAGCGTGCCGAGAAGGAGCAAACGCCTGGGACTCAACAGGAGGTTACGTTATTAGATGTCCTCCTCGGTTGGGGGAGAATTACGGAGGAGGAGGCCGTCCGTTTTCGGAAGGCGATGAAGGAGGATGCCCAGGTAGGATAGGAGAAACGGCGCCAACAGTGCCGACGACGGAGACCCGAGAGGCAACCCCAATAAAAAAATGTTGGGGGGGCACACGGTGTGGACGACGAGGCAGCAGGAGGCCGTTAAAGGGCGGATCTGCAGGTTAGGAGAGGAGGCCACCATGTTACGTGGGCTATTGGTTCAGAGGGAGCAGGAGTTATTCGGTCAGAGGGAGGCGCTACAGGAGGCTAAAAGGGAGAAGGAAAGAGTAGAGGCACGGCGAGAGGAGCTGGTTAGGCAGCAGAAGGAGCGGGGGTCAGGGGCGGTGTGTTCAATAGGGCGATATGGGCGACGCACTGCCAAACGGGAAAAGGAAGGGATTTTTTTTCTAATCAATTATATCACGGCAACAGTAGTTATCAGTGTTGTAATCTAGACGTCTGATCTGCCACAGTGCCACACTGCCACTAAATGTCCAATCAGGCTAAAGTCGTGCTTCAAATGCCCCCCTTTTTGGGGCGATTTCAGTCAGGTTGAAAATCGCCCAGAAGTCTGTCATAGACTCCCATGTAAAATCTATTTTTTTCAAATTTCAGAGCTTTCAATACAATCTCTATGGGTT
The DNA here is from genome assembly GCF_020615455.1 of Coregonus clupeaformis. Taxonomy (NCBI): domain Eukaryota; kingdom Metazoa; phylum Chordata; class Actinopteri; order Salmoniformes; family Salmonidae; genus Coregonus; species Coregonus clupeaformis. The sequence continues at coordinate 2,033,999 of NC_059216.1, read as the reverse complement.
TCTGAGGGCTTGCACTTACGCGTTTCGGTCATACGTAACGTAACCATGAACGTAACTAAGAAAAGAGCGGGTAGCAGCATCAATCAATTCACGTACTACTATCAAGATGGCTATAGCGTTCAGTGTAACTCCGATTGTCTCTTTGAAAGAAGTTCACATCAAAGAGACAACCACAAAGTACAGGAGCGCTTTTTGAGTTCCTTCCCATCTCGGAATCAACCTCAGTCTCAATCGCCAGTGTGCTTTTGGAGAGACTGGAACGGTCTTTTGCCGACTGACGTGAAAGTCAAACTCATTGCGCAAGCTTACGATGGAGCCAGTGTGATGAGGCGAGAGAAGGCAAAAGGTGCGTGAGCATTTCAAGAAAGGCCATTACGTGCATTGCTATGCGCATCAGCTGAATTTGATCATGCAGCAAGCTAAAAAGTAACTAGTAAACTAGTCCTCAGCATGCCTGATTTCAATGAGAAAGTCATTGACCGCTTTGCTGCATTGAAAGAGAGAAGAGAACAGTTTCAGTACAAGTAATGTAGCCTCTCTCTCTCTTTGTCCCTCCCTGTCTGTCTCTTTAACACACACACGCCCAAATCAGTTCACAGTTGATGTTGTTTAAAATAGTTATTTTTCATTTTTTTTAAAGTAAACAATTATTTTTACAAATCTATACAATTGGCCAGAATATGGTTGTTCATATTTACAAAGCCATACAGATAGCTGTGTTTACCTTTTCTAGAAATTATTTTCAAATTCTGTTTTCAGGCAAAATGTCTATCACTGTTCATTTTCACAAATCTATACAAGAGGGCAGAATATGGAAGTCTATAAAAATTTCTTATTACCAATGACTTGCATCAATGTTTTCAGTAGCCTCTATCAAAAGCTCCTGCTTGCTCAGGTGCACATATTTCCAATTCAACCATGAGGCCTTTTTGAAGCAAGTAATGTGTATATCAAAATTGACTTATATGCTGCCCCTGTCTTCATGTTGTTGCTGGACATATCTTTTTTAAAATGTGTGTAGGTCACCTAAATCATCAGAAAAATTGACCCCCCTGAGAATTTTTTCAGGAGCCGCCACTGGCGGGGGTTAATAAAGGAACCCAGTCCTGCTCCTCGCACCAAGCAAGTGGTGCGTGTCGCCAGTCCAGTCCGGCCCGTTCCTGCTCCCCGCACCAAGCCAGTGGTGCGTGTCACCAGTCCGGTCCGGCCCGTTCCTGCTCCCCGCACAAAGCCAGTGGTGCGTGTTCCCAGTACGGCCCGGCCCGTTCCTGTCCCTCGCACCAAGCCTGTGGTGCGCGTCGCCAGTCCGGCCGGCCCGTTCCTGCTCCTCGCACCAAGCCAGTGGTGCGCGTCGCCAGTCCGGCCCGGCCCGTTCCTGCTCCTCGCACCAAGCCAGTGGTGCGCGTCGCCAGCCCGGCCCGGACTGTTCCTGCTCCTCGCACCAAGCCAGTGGTGCGCATCGCCAGCCCGGCCCGGCCCGGCCTGTTCCTCGCACCAAGCCAGGGGTGCGCATCGCCAGCCCGATCCGGCCTGTTCCTGCTCCTCGCACCAAGTCAGTGGTGCGTGTCGCCAGCCCGGCCCGGCCTGTTCCTGCTCCTCGCACCAAGCCAGTGGTGCGCGTAGCCAGCCCGGCCCGGCCTGCTCCTCGCACCAAGCCAGTGGTGCGCGTCGCCAGCCCGGCCCGGCCTGTTCCTGCTCCTCGCACCAAACCAGCTGACCGGTGCCTGGTCCGGCACCGGTCAGCTACACCACTCCGGAGCCAGAGCAGTCCGCTCCACCGGTGCCTGATCCAGTTCCGGTCAGCTGTTCCACTCCGGAGCCAGAGCAGTCCGCTCCACCGGTGCCTGATCCAGCTCCGGTCAGCTGCTCCACTCCGGAGCCAGAGCAGTCCGCTCCACCGGTGCCTGATCCAGCTCCGGTCAGCTGTCCACTCTGGAGCCAGAGCAGTCCGCTCCACCAGTGGGAAGTCCAGCTCCGGTCAGCGGCTCCAGTCCAGACCATGACGTCAGCCCCTCTCCAGTTTCGGGGTCTCCCACACAAGGGTCCAGACAGGGCCTGGCGTATCGTGGGAGGAAGGAGAGGGGAAGTAGCGCGCCGAGGTCCAGACCAGACCAGACCAGGGGCGCAACAGGGAGGCGGAGAGGTCGTCACGCCCCGAGCCGGATCCGCCTCCGAGGCGGAATGCCCACCCGACCCCTAACCTGTTATGTTTATGTTGTGCGGTCGGAGTCCGCACCTTTGGGGGGGGGGGTACTGTCACGCCCTGACTCAGGGAACTCTTATATGTTGAGTCAGGGTGTGTATATTCTTTGTTGTGTATGTTCTATGTTGTATTATCTAGTATGTGTATTTCTATGTTGGCCGGTGTGGTTCCCAATCAGAGGCAGCTGTCGCTCGTTGTCTCTGATTGGGGACCATACTTAGGCAGCCTATTGGCACTGTCTAGTTGTGGGATCTTGTTCCGTGTAAGGTTTGTTTTCTGTACTACCTTGGACTTCATGTTTCGTTTCGTTTATTGTTTTGTCGTGGTGTTTATTCAGTTAATATAAACATGTACGTATATCACGCTGCGCCTTGGTCCGTCCCGTCATTCAACGGACGTGACAGCTGTAGGTCATGTAACTGTTTGTTACATGCAATATGTTTTGTGGACTTCACCGGACAAATGTTGCTCTCCGGTTTTGTAATGAAACAAATGTGTGGTTGAATTTATTCTGCCACTGTGTCTTCTTATTGTCTCGGCCTTAGGCCTATATATCACGGTGTCAAGACATATGAACTAACAGGTTATAGAGCAAACAATGCAATTATCACAACACATAGATTGTAATACAGCTTTTTTTCTGGCTTCCCCACACACCGCTACTGGCTCCTTGGCTAGATGAAGATGAGTCTGTACTCCTTGGCTAGATGAAGAGGAGTCTGTGCTCCTTGGCTAGATGAAGATGAGTCTGTTCTCCTTGGCTAGATGAAGATGAGTCTGTGCTCCTTGGCTAGATGAAGATGAGTCTGTGCTCCTTGGCTAGATCAAATCAAATCAAATGGCTTGGGGGTAGAAGCTGTTAAGAAGCCTTTTGGACCTAGACTTGTCGCTCCAGTACCGCTTGCCATGCGGCAGCAGAGAGAACAGTCTATGACTAGGGTGGCTGGATTCTTAGACAATTTTTAGGGCCTTCCTCTGACACCGCCTGGTATAGAGGTCCTGGATGTCAGGAAGCTTGGCCCCAGTGATGTACTGGGCCGTACGCACTACCCTCTGTAGTGCTTGCGGTCAGAGGCCGAGCAGTTGCCATACCAGGCGGTGATGCAACCAGTCAGCATGCTCTCGATGGTGCAGCTGTATAACTTTTTGAGGATCTGAGGACCCATGCCAAATCTTTTCAGTCTCCTAAGGGGGAATAGGCTTTGTTGTGCCCTCTTCACGACTGTCTTGGTGTGTTTTGACTGTGATAGTTTGTTGGTGATGTGGACACCAAGGAACTTGAAGCTCTCAACCTGTTCCACTACAGCCCCGTCGATGAGAATGAGGGCGTGCTCAGTCCTCTTTTTTTTCTGTAGTCCACAATCATCTCCTTTGTCTTGATCACGTTGAGGGAGAGGTTGTTATCCTGGCACCACACGTTGTCGGTGATCAGGCCTACCACTGTTGTGTCGTATGCAAACTTAATGATGGTGTTGGAGTCGTGCCTGGCCATGCAGTCATGGGTGAACAGGGAGTACAGGAGGGGACTGAGCACGCACCCCTGAGGGGCCCCCGTGTTGAGGATCAGCGTGGCAGATGTGTTGTTACCTACCCTTACCACCTGGGGGTGGCCCGTCAGGAAGTCCAGGATCCAGTTGCAGAGGGAGGTGTTTAGTCCCAGGGTCCTTAGCTTAGTGATGAGCTTTGAGGGCACTATGGTGTTGAACGCTGAGCTGTAGTCAATGAATAGCATTCTCACGTAGGTGTTCCTCTTGTCCAGGTGGGATAGGGCAGTGTGGAGTGCAATAGAGATTGCATCATCTGTGGATCTGTTGGGGTGGTTTGCAAATTATGGGTCTAGGGTTTCTGGGATAATGGTGGTGATGTGAGCCATGACCAGCCTTTCAAAGCACTTCATAGCTACAGATGTGAGTGCTACGGATCGGTAGTCATTTAGGCAGGTTATCTTAGTGTTCTTGGGCACAGGGACAATGGTGGTCTGCTTGAAACATGTTGGTATTACAGACTCAGTCAGGGACATGTTGAAAATGTCAGTGAAGACACTTGCCAGTTGGTCAGCAAATGCTCGGAGTACACGTCCTGGTAATCCGTCTGGCCCTGCGGCCTTGTGAATGTTGACCTGCTTAAAAGTCTTACTCACATTAGCTACGGAGAGTGTGATCACATAGTCATCCGGAACAGCTGATGCTCTCATGCATGCTTCAGTGTTGCTTGCCTCGAAGTGAGCATAGAAGTGATTTAGCTCGTCTGGGAGGCTTGTGTCACTGGGCAGCTCGCGGTTGTGCTTCCCTTTGTAGTCTGTAATAGTTTTCAAGCCCTGCCACATCCGACGAGCGTCAGAGCCGGTGAAGTACGATGAAGCTAAGTATGTGCTCCTTGGCTAGATGAAGATATGTCTGTGAACAGAGTGCAGTAGCAGTTCCCTACTGGGTTGCAGCACAGTTCAACAGGTGCAGAGGAGGGCTTCTGCTAGATAAATCTGCCCTCGTCAAAAGACTGATCAAAGGTGCATGACCGTGCACATGAAGGAAAGTAGACAATGTCTAAGGACGCTTCTTCCCCTTGTCTCCTCTCCTTCATCTGTACGGACATGAAAGACCTGGACAGCTGAGAACAACCACGATCTTGCTTTTTCAACCATCCCCTGTAAAGTAAATTCACCCGATAACCTGAGTGTCAATGGTTCTCCTTAGTCCTGACATCTGTTCTGTGTCAAGACTAACTAACTCTTCCACCCACATGGCCATGCTCAGCTTTGAGTGTGTCAGTGTTACTGATGCCATGAGAACCTCTGGAAGAGGGTGATCCCAGGGAGCCACGTCTGTCTGTCTGTCTGTCAGTTTGTCTGAGGTGCTGTGGAGTCATATCACCCTCTAGAGGAGACTCTGCATCATAGCAGCAACAGACCTGCTCCTGTATCAGACTACTACATTCATCACTACAGAACAGCAGACTCTGGGTGCACCTCAATAGTCTAAAGAGGCTTGCTATTGTCCACACACAAACACACACAAACACACTATCGTTTAGCAATCACTGTTTAAAAAAATGTGCTGAAATCTACCGGTGCGAGCAAGTGATACACGCAAGAACCAATACTTCTCATGTCGTACTTATTAATACGCTAGGCTAGGTGGTGCCGCATATTCACCGTGTACAAAACATTAAGAACACCTTCCTAATATTGAGTTTGCCATCAGAACAGCCTCAATTCGTCGGGGCATAAACTCTACAATGTGTCGAAAGCATTCCACAGGGATGCTGGCCCATGTTGACTCCAATGCTTCCGAATCAAATCAAATCAAATTTTATTGGTTACATACACGTGTTTAGCAGATGTTATTGCGGGTGTAGCGAAATGCTTGTGTTTCTAGCTCCGACAGTGCAGTAATATCTAACAAGTAATATCTAACAATTTCACAACATATACCCAATACACACAAATCTAAGTAAAGCAACGGAATTAAGAATATATAAATAAATATATGGACGAGCAATGTCAGAACGGCATAGACTAAGATACAGTAGAATAGTATAGAATACAGTATATACATATGAGATGATTAATGCAAGATATGTAAACATTATTAAAGTGACTAGTGTTCCAGTTATTAAAGTGGCCAGTGATTTCTAATCTATGTATATAGGCAGCAGCCTCTTAATGTGCTAGTGAAGGCTATTTAACAGTCTGATGGCCTTGAGATAAACACTGAAAAACAGCTTCTCGGTCCCAGCTTTGATGCACCTGTACTGACCTCGCCTTCTGGATGATAGCGGAGGATGAACAGGCAGTGGCTCCCACAGTTGTGTCAAGTTGTGTGGTGGACCATTCTTGATACACACGGGAAACTGTTGAGCGTGAAAAACCCAGCAGCATTGCCTGGCACTTACTACCATATACCCGTTCAACACAGGAGGCTGCTGAGGGGAGGACAGCTCATAATAATGGCTGGAACGGAGAAAATAGAATGGCATCAAACACATGGAAACCATGGAAACCATGTGCTGGATGTATTTGATACCATTCCATCTGTTCCGCTCCAGCCATTACCACGAGCCCGTCCTCCCCAATTAAGATGTCACCATCCTCCTGTGCCGTTCAAAGGCACTTAACTCCTTTTGTCTTGCCCATTCACCCTCTGAATGACACACATACCCAATCCATGTCTCAACCGTCTCAAGGCTTAAAAATCATTTTTTTAACCTGTCTCCTCCCCTTCATCTACACTGATTGAAGTGAATTTAACAAGTGACATCAATACATTATTATAGCTTTCACCTGGATTCACCTGGTCAGTCTGTTATGGAAAGAGCAGCTTATTTTAATGTTTTGTACACTCACTGTACATTCAACTACTGGGTAACAATGGCTGCCATTACACAAGCAACCTAATTCAGATCTTTCGCCAATTATTTGCATATCTGATACCTATCTGTTACCTAATGTGTAAACAGCAAAAAAAACACATGGAATCTGATCTTTTATTAACTTCCAGTTCAATACCACTTCCATACGGCTGCGTTTACACAGGCAGCATAATTCTGATATTTTTTCAGCAATTGGTCTTTTGACTGATCAGATCAGCTCTGAAAAAGATCTGATGTGATTGGTCAAAAGAACAATTAGTGGAAAAAATATCAGAATTGGGCTGCCTGTGTAAACGCAGCCATTGTGGCTCTGAATCCTGATACAAACCCGATCCTCCATATGCAACCTCTTTCTGGATGCTCAGATCAGTTTTATTTGCTCTGAAGTGGTGTTTTTGCACATGACCTGCCGTTACCGTGATAACCACTGCAAAAATGTAAAGGAACAATTACCTGACTGAAGAATTACCTGACGCATAAAAATACATTTGTTCTTGTTATGACATCGGGGTTTTAAAAATCGAAAAGATGAAATTCAACGAGAGAGCGCCCTTAAATCATGGGATTTATTGCAGCGACTTTGATATTACCGGACGCAATTGATATGGTGAAAACAATGTGTGGGGAGGCAGAGGCACAGAAACTCACATTAACACCTTACTCAGATAACACTTTTAAACGAATAATTTATACTCTGAATGACTCAAAAACTCCCCAGCTTATGCTTTCCAAATGGACGTTAGCTGTGAGGGCCGAGATGCCCATGCATTAACTTTTGTTGGCTATACATGTCGGGGGATGCTATTCACGAGGATATATTGTTCTGTCTCACGATTCCCAAGCACGAAACAGCATAGGGGATGTTCAGTGTGCTGTGTAGTGTATGGAGATTATGACTTTGCTAATGTTTTCAAGTGGAACCTGAGAGGATGTTTATTCAGTTTCAGAGGGAGTTGTTTTAGGGTGACACCCAAAAGAACAGAGGGAGTCTGTGTTGTAGACAGGGGATTGGACAGTAGAGGGAGCCACCCATATTTTGGGAAAGATTATAAGTATGGGCTAGCAACAAAGAAGATTAGAGCAGATATATTCTTTTGGGACTCTGTTCTCCAGGTGATCATGACATCTGTAAACTTATGCTGAAATCTTGTGATATGAATAAAACGTATGATCAAAGTTCAGTATAAGCGGACTCCTTTGTTTAACAGCATAATTAGCAACATCAACTCGACACTACAGCTGTGTGGCTATAATGACATAAACAGATTCCATATGGGATCGAATGGTGGACTTTTGCACAGATGGGGCTCCATCTATGGCGGGACGGCGGGCAGGCCTCTGCACTCTAGTTATGAATGTGTCTCCCTCTGCCACAGACACATTGAATGATGTTTTTCAATTGACTTCCATCGCCCCAAATAAAAAAGTAAACATTGGCTGTTAATTACATTATTTTTTTCACATGGTTGGGGTTAGATATCTAAATGGGGTCGTGGGCCAAAAAAGATTGGGAACCCCTGTACTAAGCTAACATATGGAATTGTTTTTAAATGGCCCCGTGACACTTGTAGAGCAAACCTTCGTGTTCGTGAGAGTCTCATCTTTCCGTAGAGTGGGGTCATATCAGTTTGCAGGTCAAAACGTTCAGACGCTACAGACGTTTTCATGAGAAGACCGATTTTTCGGGATGTCTCATGGTCTGACAAACACCGCTGTAGCTTGGCCACCTTCCACCGTGACATAGGCGGAGGCGGTGGATTGAGCAGGAGGGTTGAGACACAGCCCATGCTAAAAAAACATATCTCTAGCTTAAATGTATGGATTTTAATTGGATTGTTTTCTATTATGTTACTTAGATTTACACCCGGGTGCGTCAATAGACTCTTAAGGATTAACCACAGGCTACTGTTTGGTCGTAGCCTGTGCCAAAATAACCCTGCTCTTTTTAATGTAAAAGTCCCACAGCATTGGTCAGGACATAAAGAGCAAATGGGGTACAGACTGCATGGTCCCCAAAATGGTTGCCCTAACACAAATAATAAGACGTGTTCGAGAGCATCAAATCCATGATCCAATAATCCAATAATAATAATAATAATACCCTAGTTATTTATGATGCAAGGTGATTTATAGATCAGTCAGTCGGCCTGCACTGTTGGCTGCAATGTCACAACCCCATACATTTTCTATGACACAGCACAGGGTGCGTTCAAGCGGATCACTTTTATCAAGTCAGTGACCATCGTTGGTCACCACCTTTCAAAGTGTGTTGCATTATGGTTATAAAACTTGTCCGACTTGTGACTACGTTGACTGCATGAACTTCACAAAAATCATGTGATCAAAAGTTTTGATGAAGTCGCCTTCAAGTCGCTGCAGTTGCTTCTCACCAACTGCATTATGCAGTCATCACCTGAGTCCCACACTACGAATGTACGTTACGTTGGTCAACTCAGATTCAAATTGGGATAACCGGTAACACGAACGTGGCTCACCTTTAAGCCAGGTACATTTCTATGGCAAGAAATCCTTCAGATCTAACCTGCTACGGGGCAGGCTAACTCAGGGATAACTCAGGGATAACTACTTTCATCCTCAATGAAGTGTATGAGCCGTGAGCTGAGGACCAATTAAATCAGATTCCCTCATTCTTGCAAAGATTGCATCATCATCCACTTAATTTGAGGAAGAAAACTGATAAAATATTTGTAATTTATGTGTTACATTTCTTAAATGTTAAAAAACCTATCACATTACACATTTAGTCATTGAAATTTCACACAGAGTAAAACTTTTGACTTAATACAATTATTTTATAGAAAGTCATAGAAATTTTATTTTAAAGTCACTTGGCTCTGTCATATCCTCACATGGTCTCTCCTATCATTGCTACGCAGATGACACAATTAATGTTCTACTTTCCCCCTTCTGATAACCAGGTGGCGATATCGCATCTCTGCATGTCTGGCAGACCTATCAGTGTATGTGTTGGATCACCACCTTAAGCTGAACCTCGGCAAGACGGAGCTGCTCTTCCTCCCGGGGAAGGACTGCCCGCTCCATGATCTCGCCACCACGGTTGACAACTCCATTGTGTCCTCCTCCCAGAGTGCAAAGAACCTTGGCGTGACCCTGGACAACACCCTGTCATTCTCCGCTAACATCAAAGCGGTGACCCGATCCTGCAGGTTCATGCTCTACAACATTCGCAGAATACGACCCTACCTTACACAGAAAGCGGCACAGGTCCTAATCCAGGCACTTGTCATCTCCCGTCTGGATTACTGCAACTCGCTGTTGGCTGGGCTCCCTGCCTGTGCCATTAAACCCCTACAACTTTTCCAGAACGCTGCAGCCCGTCTGGTGTTCAACCTTCCCAAGTTCTCTCATGTCACCCCGCTCCTCGGCACACTCCACTGGCTTCCAGTTGAAGCTCGCATCTACTACAAAACCATGGTGCTTGCCTACGGAGCTGTGAGGGGAACGGCACCTCCTTACCTTCAGGCTCTGATCAGACCCTACACCCAAACGAGGGCACTACGTTCATCCACCTCTGGCCTGCTAGCCCCCCTACCTCTACGGAAGCACAGTTCCCGCTCAGCCTAGTCAAAGCTATTCGCTGCTCTGGCACCCCAATGGTGGAACAAGCTCCCCCACGACGCCAGGACAGCGGAGTCACTGACCACCTTCCCGGAGACACTTGAAACCCTACCTCTTTAAGGAATACCTGGAATAGTATAACAGTAATCCTTCTACACACCGCCTCCACATAAATATATATATAATTATAATAACAAAAAATAACAAATAACAAAAAATGTAAAAAATAAAAAATAAATATATATTAAGGGTGGTTGTCCCACTGGCTATCCTAAGTTAAATGCACCAATTTGTAAGTCGCTATGGATAAGAGCATCTGCTAAACGACCTAAATGTAAATGTAAAGCCATGACATCATTTTCTGCCATTTTCCAAGCTGTTGAAAGGCACAGTCAACTTAGTGTATGTAAACTTCTGACCCACTGGAATTGTGATACAGTGAATTATAAGTGAAATAATCTGTCTGTAAACAATTGTTGGAAAAATTACTTGTGTCATGCACAAAGTAGATGTCCTAACCGACTTGCCAAAACTATAGTTTGTTAACAAGAAATGTGTGGAGTGGTTGAAAAACGAGTTTTAATGACTCCAACCTAAGTGTATGTAAACTTCTGACTTCAACTGTAGTTAATGAAGCATAAGGAGGAGGATGAATTATGCTAGGCTGTGGTACATACTGCAGGATCCACATCAACCACATCGCTGCTGCCTTTTCATGTCACTCTTTAGAAACATTTGATCAAAACTTTGCCACATTAACATCAGAGAGGTACGCTCACCATCAAAGACTGGAATACATCTCCCTCTCTCTGGTCTAAATCACCCCTTGAAAAATGTGTATGTTGAACAGCTATTACCTAGCTTCACCTGACGTTGCCTTAGTAACAGTGTTGGGCGTCACAGAGGAAGTCACAGAGCACCATCCCTGACTGGAATGCACAGGGCACCATCCCTAACTGGATGTCACCTTGTCCTAGAGAGTTTTACACGGTTATCAAAAGGTCACGCCAGAGTAAGCCTATACGAAACACAGCCCTTATTTTAATTGTTTCTAAAATCCCCTATGGGAAAAACAATTGGAACTATTTCCCTGTTTGACCGCTAGGTATTATGACTCATACTGTGGTACTCTATGCAGGAGATGGTTGAAGAGCAACTGACATTTGATCACATGATTTTTGTAAAATTCATGCAGTCCACATGTAGGAACAAGTTGGCCAATGTGTATCCCCTTCTTATTTTTCTTCAATGAGGTTTAACGGTGGTTGGCATCCAATTTGTTGCATTACCGCCACCTACTAGACTGGAGTACAACTCCCTTATATTTTGCTTTAAAAATAAAATTTATAAATACCCTACCATCTAACATTACACTCACAAATTCAAAAATATTATTACAAATTAACAACACCCTACTCCACTATTTAAATATATTCATTCCTACCTCATGCCCTCAACCTGAGATGATGGGACATCACCACTTAACACTCCCTGTAACTCTTCTGTTGTCAAGTCTCGCACACCCAAGTCTCTGCAGCTGCCACCACAACCTCCATTTTCTTCGACTTACATTCCATCTCCGCAGTACAATTAATAACCATTGCTATAAATGCTAAAAATCCAATCTTACTGAAACATATATCACTTGTTGGCCTATATCCCTCTGTACTGGTACATATCTACTACTCTCACCACTCCTCCCCCTTGACCCATCTTCCTCTACTTTCTTCACTGCCTCAGCATATGACAACTTCTGCACTACTCTTACCCTCGAAACCTCAACCTGCCTCTCTCACACGGGACCTTTCTGATCCCCAGCCCCATGGACACCCCTACAATTAGCACATACCACTATTTTCCCCAATGCTATACATTCCTTTGTCTCATGCCCTTCTGCACACTTCTCACACCTTGGAACCTCCCTCCTACACACTGCTGCCACGTGCCCATAAGTTTGACACCTGTAACATCGTAATGTATTTGGCACATAAGCTCGTACAGGATAACTTATATATCCTAACTTCACTTTGTCAGGCAAAGACTCAACTTCAAAACTCAAAAGAACAGACAATGACTCTTCTGTTTCCCCACTCTCACCACCCTGTTTGCGTCGCACCAAACGACGGGCATCTTCCCCTTTGTCAGTTGGTCAACTTTTACATTTACTGCTACCCCAGTAATCACTCCTTTCAATGGCACCCTTTTCTTGAGAGCGAAACAATTCACAATTCTTCCCCCCATTTGTTTAACTCTGAGCGCTTTCTCCCTCTGACCAACAGAAACACAAACAAGTATCACTAGACAATGTGAATCCCCATAATGCAATACACTTTGAAAGGCGTTGGTCACCGACTTGACAAAAGGGATCCACTCAAACGCCCCCATTACCTTTTACCTGTTCCACTAATTAGAGTCCCAGACCAAACACCGCCCAAAACTATATTCCTACCCTTTCATGTTTATTTAGCCTAACAAAACGATGTTGATTTAAATTTCTCAACAAACAAAAAAAGGCAAACGTTTTATCTCATCGTTTTTAGTGACTGTGGTAGTTTGTTAAAATATGTTTGGGAAAAATCCAAACGTGCCGCTCGAGGGCCATCCATTGCCTACAAAACGTCATAAAATGGCGTCGCACTGTCAGATACGTTGATGGGAAATGTCGTTTTTTGCTCGAACAAACTCAAGTTTAACCGCGACGTTCTTTCTTTATTCTTCTGACCAAATCATTTCAGATTTCATTGTGTCTTTAAAACTAGCTACTTCCAAACTGATATCTATACTCCATTTCAAGCTGAAGTTGTAGTTCTAGAGCTGGTGTCCTTTTGTAATTTTGGGAGGCTGAAAAGCCCATCACCATCCAATGTTTGTTTGCCTGCTCCTGGCCCCTCTCTCCTCCCAGTCCCTCCATCCCCATCCCCCACTCCGCGGTGTTCCAAGCGCCGCTGCTAGCCCGAAATCGCTGTAGCAAAGTGAGAAGCTAGAGCACCGACAGCGTTAACATAGCCAGTGCCAGCGAGCTTGAAGATACCTGAACAAAATAAGGAATTTAGGGAACCACATTTGTCCATCAGACATTGGTAAGGCTCGCCCGCTAAATATTGTTGTGTCATCTCTCGTCTTTCCCCCTTTTTCCGTCAATTGTCCGACACCGATATGGCATGGGTACTCGGAAAATGTATTGATGATGGAGGATAACTAGCATTAGCGAGCTAGCTAGCGCTATCTTAGTTGGTGGACAAAAATAACATTTCAGCGATGGGCTTCAGTCTAACGTTAGCTACTTGATGTGATGAAATGTAATGCATTTCCTCCATCGTTTGAGATAAAATAGCTAGCCAATCCTTATCGATTGACAGATTGTAAGAGAAGGGACAGTGTGTGACGGATGCTAGCAAACGTGATGGGATCTAGTGTGATTGCGGTGGAATTGTCTAGTGCCTAGCTAGCTACTACTTTTCAATAGCTCACTGGTCACGCATTTTTCATTCCACACAGTGCAGTAAAGAACAGAGTGGTTTTTCAAAATGGTGTCGGATGCTTGTGTGCCCGTTTTTGTTAAACCATCTCTGTTTGGTTTAGTAATGTTGGAATGTGGCTAACTAGTGTATCTCGCTTCGCTTAAACTATTGCTGCGGATGTGGATTATAGGTAGCTAAATCACTTTCTCAAAGCGTTTTGTCAAAAATAAAATGTAATTTTTGTTTACCGACCTCAAACCTTCAATAACTGAAGTGGCCATTGCGGTGTTCTCAATTAACCTGGTATTGTTTTGATTTAACAAGGCAATCAACATTTTCAGATGCGTGTTAAAAGAGAAACGTTAACAGCTCAAATCCTTTCTGGATTATTGTCTTGATGTGAGCCTAATCTGCGAATTCCCGATTATCCAATTTATAATAGGAATTTATCGCTGGTTTTGTGGCTACTGGCTGACGTTATAACCCGTGTGGGAATTTGTGCAATCAATCACGACAGCATTATAATAATGAGGACATTTAATTGCTGCATTTGTTTCATTTGGTCTAGATATGGCTGAATAACTAGACCTAGTAATAACGTTATAACGCATCACCTGAAATTCATTCATGGCTCAAGCAGTAATGACATCCCTTGCGTCTAGCTATCGCAAAGTGAGTTGGACAATTCATGCCATTGTGCGTTTTATTCATACCTGCATACCTTGACACAAAGAAAATACAATACATTTACAGTCATTAAAAGATTAACTGTAGAGAAAGTGGACAGCACTCAAACTACAATTATTTAACCCAATAAAGCTTGAAACCACGTGTACCTTTTGTGCATGAGTTATTTACTGTTGTGTGCTTGAAAGGCAGGCAGCTCGAACAATGAATGCAGCCATAAAACTGTCACAGGAAGAGGGCCTACAGGACCAAGGACTGGAGAGGGGAATATACTTCTCTTCTGTCTGATCATTCTGCTTGTAAATAGAACCAGTGGATTAGTACAGGCCACATATTCTCAATTCAGGAGGAATCATTCCATCAGAAGCAGAATAATTACTTAGTCCTCTTTGTGTGTTGAATTAATGCTCACCTGTCAAGGACTGAATGGCCTGTATTTGAACAGCTTCCTGACTTCAGAACATTATTGTTGTCTTGTTTTGATCTCTAAAGTTGTGTGTGTTGATGTTTCAGTGGTTGATTTTTGAAATAGGTTTAATCGTCAATGTCTGTGGAAATTACTTGACAGAAGTGTTGACGGAATGTTAATTCCAGTTTTCTCTATGTCCTTTGACTGCTTGTGAATTTTTATGTGAAATGATGCTGTCATTGGGTGTCAGTGTCCTCAGCATCATCTGTGTTCTAGTGCAAGATGTGTGTGCTTCTTGACTTGTTGTTTGTGTGCGTGTTGTTAAACATCTCTCGCTATGTGTGTGTGCCAGGATGAAACAATCCTGTGTGTCTTTCTGTTCTCGTGGCGGAGGTGCCAGAGTGTAACTGGAAGCCGGGCATTTCTATGTTCTCATTCTCAACAATCAGTGTGTTTGTGTGTGGCCCTAGTTCTGCTCCAGTTGTTTCCTGTGTTCCTCCTTTTACACCTGGAGATGAACCCATGGATAGTCCAGTCAGGTGTGACAGCGTGTGCTGGCCCACCTCTGTGTATTGTTATCCCTTGCCCTACCTGACAGTGCTGCTTCTTGTTGGTGTCAATCACTCATCGGCCTCTGTAGTGTCTGCCAAATCAGAGTTTTAATGGACAGTGCCTCTCTGTCCTCTTGCCTGGTGAGAGGTTGGTTCTGGCCTACACTCTGTTCTCTGTGGTATCCCCAAAAGGTGAGCTTCTCCCACTAGGCAGACAGACAGACAGACAGACAGGCAAGCAGACAGAAGTGCTGAAGTCCAAGGCCAGGTCTGTGAGTCAGTCATGCCGTCCAGCCATGCTGTGACCAGTCATGCCGTCCAGCCATGCTGTGACCAGTTAAGTCCAAGGCCAGGTCTGTGAGTCAGTCATGCCGTCCAGCCATGCTGTGACCAGTCATGCCGTCCAGCCATGCTGTGACCAGTTAAGTCCAAGGCCATGTCTGTGAGTCAGTCATGCCGTCCAGCCATGCTGTGACCAGTCATGCCGTCCAGCCATGCTGTGACCAGTCATGCCGTCCAGCCATGCTGTGACCAGTCATGCCGTCCAGTCATGCCGTCCAGCCATGCTGTGACCAGTCATGCCGTCCAGCCATGCTGTGACCAGTTAAGTCCAAGGCCAGGTCTGTGAGTCAGTCATGCCGTCCAGCCATGCTGTGACCAGTCATGCCGTCCAGCCATGCTGTGACCAGTCATGCCGTCCAGCCATGCTGTGACCAGTCATGCCGTCCAGTCATGCCGTCCAGCCATGCTGTGACCAGTCATGCCGTCCAGCCATGCTGTGACCAGTCACGCCGTCCAGCCATGCTGTGACCAGTCACGCCGTCCAGCCATGCTGTGACCAGTCATGCCGTCCAGCCATGCTGTGACCAGTGGGCTAGTCATCTGTTTGGTCTGCTCTCTGAGACACTGCTACAGAGAGGTGTGTGTGTGTGTGCGTAGGCATTCCCTCTCCTCTCTAGTAACAACAAGTTGTCTGCCACCAACTGCAACCTACTACATGCGGGCCACTGCCATGACAAATCAGGACACCCCATAAGCGTAAAGAATATGAATATTGATGTTAGTCTAGACCCCTGTTTATATAGAATCCCAAGAGTCAATATTTGATTCACTTGTTTCTGTCCGTCTCTCATTAATGTTCCCTGGTGGAGCCATGTGTATTGTTTTTAGAAGGCCCACTGGCCCAGCCCTGGGCTGGTCTCAATGGAAGCCATCTAGGGGTCCTGGTTGATTTATAATTGATGAGTGCTACTTCATGTCATCTTCTTTAGCTGTCCTTCCCAGAATAGGACAGCTTCAGGCTCCCCGCTTTTCCGAACAGGAATAAATGAGCTCACCTCTTGAATCAAATAAAATCCAAGTTTATTGGTTGCGTAGACAGATTTGCAGATGATATCGCAGGTGCAGCGAAATACTTGTGTTTCTAGCTCCAACACTGCAGTAATAATACCTAGCAATACTAAACAATCCACACATAATCCAAAAGAAAGAAGTTAAGAAATATCAGAGCGAGCAATGACAGAGTCCGGTATATACAGTGCATTCGGAAAGTATACAGACCCCTTCACTTTTTCCACATTTTGTTATATATAATAATATAATATGCCATTTAGCAGACGCTTTTATCCAAAGCGACTTACAGTCATGTGTGCATACATTTTTGTGTATGGGTGGTCCCGGGGATCGAACCCACTACCCTGGCGTTACAAGCGCCGTGCTCTACCAGCTGAGCTACAGAGGACCATTATGTTACAACCTTATTCTAAAATTGATGAAATAATGTTTTCCCCTCATCAATCTACACACAATACTCCATAATGACAACGCAAAAACTGGTTTTTAGAAATGTCAAATATCACATTTACGTAAGTATTCAGACCCTTTACTCAGTACTTTGTTGAAGCACCTTTGGCAGCGATTGCAGCCTCAAGTCTTCTTGGGTATGATGCTACAAGCTTGGCACACCTGTATTTGGGGAGTTTTTCCCATTCTTCTCTGTGGATCCTCTCAAGCTCTGTCAGGTTGGATGGGGAGCGTCGCTGCACAGCTATTTTCAGGTCTCTCCAGAGATGTTTGGTTGGGTTCAAGTCCGGGCTCTGGCTGGGCCACTCTAGGACATTCAGAGACTTGTCCCGAAGCCACTCCTGCGTTGTCTTGGCTGTGTGCTTAGGGTCGTTGTCATGTTGGAAGGTAAACCTTCACCCCAGTCTGAGGTCCTGAGAGCTCTGGAGCAGGTTTTCATCAAGGATTTCTCAGTACTTTGCTCTGTTCATCTTTACCTCGATCCTGACTAGTCTCCCAGTCCCTGCCGCTGAAAAACATCCCCACAGCATGATGCTGCCACCACCATGCTTCACCGTGGGGATGGATTGGCCAGGTGATGAGCGGTGCCTGGTTTCCTCCAGAGGTGATGGTTGGCATTCAGGCCAAAGAGTTCAATCTTGGTTTCATCAGACCAGAGAATCTTGTTTCTCATGGTCTGAAAGTCCTTTAGGTGCCTTTTGGCAAACTCCAAGCGGGCTATCATGTGCTTTTTACTGAGGAGTGGCTTCCATCTGGCCACTACTATAAAGGCCTGATTGGTGGAGTGCTGCAGAGATGGTTGTCCTTCTGGATGGTTCTCCCATCTCCACAGAGGAACTCTGGAGCTCTGTCAGAGTGACCTTTGTGTTCTTGGTCACCTCCCTGACCAAAGCCCTTCTCCCCTGATTGCTCAGTTTGGCCGGGCGGCCAGCTCTAGGAAGAGTCTTGGTGGTTCCAAACTTCTTCCATTTAAGAATGATGGAGGCCACTGTGTTCTTGGGGACCTTCAATGCTGCAGATATTTTTTGGTACCCGTCCTCAGATCTGTCCCTCAACACAATCCTGTCTCGGAGCTCTACGGACAATTCCTTCGACCTCATGGCTTGGTTTTTGCTCTGACGTACTGTCAACTGTGGGACCTTATATAGACAGGTGTCCAATCAATTGAATTTACCACAGGTGGACTCCAATGAAGTTGTAGAAACATCTCAAGGATGATCAATGGAAACAGGATGCACCTGAGCTCAATTTCGAGTCTCATAGCAAAGGGTCTGAATACTTACGTAAATAAGGTATTTCAGTTTTTTATTTGTAATACATTTGCAAAAATGTCTAAACCTGTTTTCGCTTCATCATTATTGGGTATTGTGTGTAGATTGATGATTTTTATTTTATTTTATCAATTTTAGAATAAGGCTGTAACGTAACAAAATGTGGAAAAAGTGAAGGGGTCTGAGACTTTCCGAATCCACTGTATATTTACACTATATATACAAAAGTATGTGGACACCCCTACAAATGAGCGGATTCGGCTATTTCAGCCACACCCGTTGCTGACAGGTGTATAAAATCAAGCACACAGCCATGCAATCTCCATAGACAAACATTGGCAGTATAATGGCTTTACTGAAGAGCTCATTGACTTTCAACGTGACACCATTATAGGATGCCACCTTTTCAACGAGCCAGTTCGTCAAATTTCTGCCCTGCTAGAGCTGCCCCGGTCAACTGTAAGTGCTGTTATTGTGAAGTGGAAACGTCTAAGCGCAACAACGGCTCAGCCGTGAAGTGGTAGGCCACACAAGCTCACAGAACTGGACCGCCGAGTGCTGAAGTGGGTAGCGCGTAACAATCGTATGTCCTCGGTTGCAACACTCCCTACCGAGTTCCAAACTGCCTCTGGAAGCAGAACTGTTCGTCGGGAGCTTCATGAAATGGGTTTCCATGGCAGAGCAGCCACACACAAGCCTAAGATCACCATGCTTATTGACAAACGTCGGCTGGAGTGGTGTAAAGCTCGCCCCTATTGGACTGGAGCAGTGGAAACGCTTTCTCTGGAGTGATGAAGCAAGCTTCACCATCTGGGTTTAGCGGATGCCAGGAGAACGCTACCTGCCCGAATGCATAGTGCCAACTGTAACATTTGGCGGAGGTGGAATAAAAGTCTGGGGCTGTTTTTCATGGTTCGGGCTAGGCCCCTTAGATCCAGTCGAGGGAAATCTTAACACTACAACTTTGTCGCAACAGTTTGGGGAAGGTCCTTTCCTGTTTCAGCATGACAATTCCCCCGTGCACAAAGCGAGGTCCATACAGAAATGGTTTGTCGAGATCAGTGTGGAAGAACCTGACTGGCCTGCACAGAGCCCTAACCTCAACTCCATCGAACACCTTTGGGATGAATTTGAACGCAGACTACGAGTCAGGCCTAATCGCCCAACATCAATGCCGACCTCACTAATGCTCTTGTGGCTGAATGGAAGCAAGTCCCCTGCAGCAATGTTCCAACATCTAGTGGAAAGCCTTCCCAGAAGAGTGGAGGCTGTTATAGCAGCAAAGGGGGGACCAACTCCATATTAATGCCCATGATTTTGGAATGAGATATTCGACGGGCAGGTGTCCAGATACTTCTGGTCATGTAGTGTGTGTATAAAGTCCCCAGCCTACAATAAATGCGGCCTCAGGATATGCGGTTTCCATTTTGCAAATAGTCCATTGTAGTTCCTTGAGAGCCGTCGCAGTGTCTGCTTGGGGGTGGGGGGGTGGGGGGGATATACACAGCAGTGACGATGACCAAAGAAAATGATCTCGTAAGGTAATGTGGTCGGCATTTAATGGTGAGGTATTCCGCGCAATAATAATATAATATAATATGCCATTTAGCAGACGCTTTTATCCAAAGCGACTTACAGTCATGCGTGCATACATTTTTTTGTGTATGGGTGGTCCCGGGGATCGAACCCACTACCTTGGCGTTACAAGCGCCGTGCTCTACCAGCTGAGCTACAGAGGACCACAATCTCTCTTAATCCACTTCATACATGAATCCTCCACCCAATACCTTCATGTAGGCTGTATATAGGCAAAGCCTTAGATGGCTTGGCCAATAGTTTCAAACTTTCAGCCCATGGATGAGGCACCACCTCTTATGAGAGCTAGAATCAGTCCTTGTGGCAAGG
This sequence comes from Coregonus clupeaformis, assembly GCF_020615455.1. Lineage (NCBI taxonomy): Eukaryota > Metazoa > Chordata > Actinopteri > Salmoniformes > Salmonidae > Coregonus > Coregonus clupeaformis. Next base: position 2,013,741 of record NC_059216.1, on the reverse strand, counting down.
AAGTTCCTCCCGCTCAAGTGTGTGTCCTGTAACGTGACTCTAGTACAGTCCTGTATGCTACTGGCACTACAGAGTCCAGGGTTATTTCGGAGAGGGAGTGGGAGGACTGAATGTGAATAGTAGTATGTCATTATGCCTTAACACAAGGTACAGTAGAGGCTCTTCACCCTCCCCCTCCATAGCTACCAACTAGACCCACTAGAGAGCCCAAGGCAAGCAACAGAAACACACAGTGTTAGCGTGTAGCTGTGCACATCACCAGGCTAGGAACAGCTGCTCTCTCTGTTGTTGTTGTGGCCCAAGGCCACTGAGGGTGTTACGCTTAATAAAGTCCCCCTAACCGCTCGGCTGATCAGGTGTGTTGCACTTCATCGTGACCCCCCCCCCCATATGCCCAATCATATGGTTGTGTGACATGCTAGTTGTGTGTACTGTAGCTCTGACACGAAGAAAGGTGTCGATCGCTCATAATGCCTGTGGGAATTTAAAGATCTCTCCCCTCATTCTGATGTGTTGGTTCAGTGTGATTGTGCTGTGAAGAATAGTCTTTACAAATGGAGGTAGGGTCTGCTGAATGGAGGGCTTTAGGGGAAGAATGGGCTTTTCACGACCAAGAGGCCAAAAACACTCAACATCAACGAGTTAAAACACACACAGACACAAACACGCACACAGACACACTCATAGTCATACTCTGACACACAGACACTTCACCCTGTCTTTCTATTCAGGCACAGCTAGGGGGTGCCATGGGGTCCTGAGTAGGACTGGGCGATATGGCCTAAAAATCCAATCTCTATTTTATTCAAATTTATGGGCGATTTCAGGAAATACGTCTCAATTTTTTTTATGTTTTCTCGAAATAAGCGTTGTTGTGCAATTAAAGGTCAAATACACTGCATTTCAAACAGTACGCAATAATCTAATAAATTAAGTTATATCTAGGCTAAATATAAGCCTTCCACAACCATAAGACCCACTAATAATATTTTATCAAAATAGTTTAACCTGCTTCTTTTTGGCAATAATCACTGATCCGTCTATGAAAATGTCCTTTTTGTTACAGATTTAACTAGAACCATGCATAATGCACATTCACTAATAATGACTAACTTCTTATAGCAGGCATTAGGCTATAGAAAATGAACACAGGCCTCATCAAGAATCTCTCAAGCCCACGTGCTAGTGATTAGCCAGCTAATCTTTATATTTCAAGTTTAGCCAACTTGGATCTATTTGCTAGTGAACAAGGTTGAACAGTTGAATTGTTATGAACACACCCTTCTGTCTGTCTCCAACTGTTTGAACAGCATGTTAGCCTGACCACTTTGTTCAGATGTTGAAATCAAGTGCCCTACCTTATTTCTCAGAATGAGAATGAGTTGCCAATTCCTTATATAATTGTGTTTTATGCTTATAAAGACTAGACAGCTAGTATAACAGTCTTTGGCTAAAATGTTGCTAGCGGTAAGTGAAGTTCCTATATACCTAAAGGGTCCTAAGATTCCAAATTAAATGGCTAAATGATCCACATTATGATCATCTTAAAACATATGTCCCACCCTCCAATGGCTTACCCTTTTAAGAATTAAGGGAGTATGCAATCACTCTCATTCAGTTTGCCTATTCGGCTAGGCGCCAGCCAAACCAAAGCATGCTGACGCCTTAAGTATAAGAAGGAGGAAGAGGATGGTAGACAGAAAGAGGGGAGAAAGCAGGTGGTGTTGATGATAAGGAGGAGGTGATGGTAAAATGATGGGTAGATGGATGATTCACTCCATTTTCCCCTGTTTCCTGACTACTGAACATAACTGTTGAGCAGAATCTCTGGCCAAGACATGAACAATAAACAATCAATTAGCCTAACTACCAGAGAGGAAAGAAAAACAGCAGTACTTGTTTAAGACCGTATTTAATGTTGGATTTCAGTGGCAACAGTAGTGGTAGCAGACTGTGTATGTATGTGGGGGTAGATTAATGGTATAATTAGAAAGAGTGCAATTAGATTGTACTGACGACCTCCTTTATCAAGCGTGAGCCAGCCGTCACCATGGATACCTGGAAGGGGGGGTGTGATGGAAAGGGAGAGGAGGAAAACAGGAAGGAGAGAAAATGAGAGTAGAGGAGAGGAGAGGGAGGAATATATCTGATTGATTGAGGTTGAGTGGGTTCCAATCAGTGACTCTGCCCTGCCATCTCTCTGTCCTTCACCTCCACTCTCACGCCTTCAGTTCCAATCAATGACACTTAGCATGGAACCTGGTGTCTGGAGAGCCAGTGGCAGTGTGCAGGTTCAAGCCCAGCATTAACACACACAAGTCAACTAATCGTGTGTGTGTCAGCGCCTGCCTCTGAACCTGTCCTTTGGCCAGCGGTGGCTAGTTAACCAGCAGGACTGCACAGTGGAAAACACAGGGTTACTTGGCTAACTATGCTGCGACAGTGTTCCTCTCAGCAGTCAGCAGCTGAATAATTTATACCTGGCCTTATTAATTCTCTCTCTCAATTTCAATATAAGGGGCTTTAATTAGCATGGGAAACATATGTTTACATTGCCAAAGCAAGTGAAGTAGATAGTACATTTCTCTCTCCCTCCCCCCCCTCCCTCTGCCTCTCTCCACCCATTTTACATTTTAGTCATTTAGCAGAAGCTCTTATCCAGAGAGACTTACAGTTAGTGAGTGCATACATTTTATTTGTTCTTTTATTTTCTATTTTATTACATTTTTTCATACTGGCCCCCAGTGACCCACAACCCTGGCGTTGCAAACGCCATGCTCTACCAACTGAGGTAACACCCCCACTCTCTGCCTCTCTCTCCACCCCCCCTCTCTCTCTCCACCCTCCCTCTCTCCACCCCCCCTCTCTCTCCCTCCACCCCCTCTCTATCTGCCTCTCCTTCCACCCCCCCTCTCTCCGCCTCTCTCTCTCTCTCTCTGCCTCTCTCCACCCCCCTCTCTCTCCCTCCACCCCCTCTCTCCGCTCTCTCTCTCTCTCTGCCTCTCTCCAGCCCCCCTCTCTCTCCCTCCACCCCCTCTCTCTTTGCCTCTCTCTCTCTGCCTCTCTCTCTCTCCACCCCACCTCTCTCTGCCTCTCCCTCCACCCCCCCTCTCTCTCTCTCTCTCTCTGCCTCTCCCTCCACCCCCTCTCTCTGCCTCTCCCTCCACCCCCCTCTCTCTGCCTCTCCCTCCACCCCCCACTCTCTCTGCCTCTCCCTCCACCCCCCCTCTCTCTGCCTCTCCCTCCACCCCCACTCTCTCTGCCTCTCCCTCCACCCCTCTCTCTGCCTCTCTCTCCACCCCCCTCTCTCTCTCTCTCTCTCTTCTCTCTCTCTCTCTCTCTCTCTCTGCCTCTCCCTCCACCCCCCTCTCTCTGCCTCTCCCTCCACCCCCCCACTCTCTCTGCCTCTCCCTCCACCCCCCCACTCTCTCTGCCTCTCCCTCCACCCCCCCCTCTCTCTGCCTCTCTCTCCACCCCCCTCTCTCTGCCTCTCCCTCCACCCCCGCCTCTCTCCTCCACCCCCCCTCTCTCTGCCTCTTCCTCCACCCGACCTCTCTCCCTCCACCCCCCTCTCTCTGCCTCTCCCTCCACCCCCCTCTCTCTGCCTCTCCTCTCTCTGCCTCTCTCTCCCCCCCCCTCTCTCTGCCTCTCCCTCCACCCCCCTCTCTCTGCCTCTCCTCTCTCTGCCTCTCTCTCCACCCCCCACTCTCTCTGCCTCTCCCTACACCCCCCTCTCTCTGCCTCTCTCCACCCCCTCTCTCTGCCTCTCTCTCCCCCCCCCTCTCTCTGCCTCTCTCTCCACCCCCCCTCTCTCTGCCTCTCTCTCCACCCCCCCTCTCTCTGCCTCTCCCTCCACCCCCCCTCTCTCTGCCTCTCCCTCCACCCCCCTCTCTCTGTCTCTCCCTCCACCCCCCCTCTCTCTGCCTCTCTCTCCACCCCCCTCTCTCTGCCTCTCCCTCCACCCCCTCTCTCTGCCTCTCCCTCCACCCCCCCTCTCTCTGCCTCTCCCTCCACCCCCTCTCTCTGCCTCTCCTCTCTCTGCCTCTCTCTCCACCCCCCTCTCTCTGCCTCTCTCTCCACCCCCCTCTCTCTGCCTCTCCCTCCACCCCCTCTCTCTGCCTCTCTCTCCACCCCCCCTCTCTGCCTCTCCCTCCACCCCCCTCTCTCTGCCTCTCCCGCCACCCCCCTCTCTCTCCCTCTCTCTCTCTCTCCACCCCCCTCTCTCTGCATCTCTCTGCCTCTCTCTCTGGGAAAGAGGGGAAGGATTGAGAGTGAATATGAAGAAAGGAGTGAGAGTTGTTGGAGAGGAGATGGAAAATGGATCAGTACATGTTGCAGGCTACTGTCTTGTGTGCATGTTATCCTGTAGGCTTGTGATGTGTCTGCTCTCTGCCTGGATGGAGCCTCAGGGTATGTGTCTGCCTGGGGCAGTATAGGGCGGTAGGAGAGACGAGAGGCAGAGAACAGTGGAGAGAGAGAGGGACCGAGATGGGCCTAATGTTGAGTGTCTCCAGCTGCCAGTGTCTATAGAGGGTTTCCTCAACAGCCTCATTAACGGTACTGTGTGCCAGTGTTTAGAGGGTTTCCTCAACGGCCTCATTAACGGTACTGTGTGTCAGTGGCCTGCAGTGAGGGCAGATGGAACTCCAGTCCCTCACATTCAGTGTTTAAACCAGTAGATGTTATTTTTGTATGTTATTTTTAAATCCCATTGAGACGAGGCCTGTTTTGTAAGGGAGCCCTGCATGGACACACATTATAAAACATTTACAACCTATACAAATGCAAAATAATAAAAACCTCTATTTACAAGCAATTTAAGAAAAATGGTCACATTCCTCAACAAGGAGGTTTGCTTAAGTGTGAATGTCATTGTCTGTTGATGGTGAGTATCGGCCCCCCAAATTTTGATGCATTAATTTAAAACAAATGTTTTCCCATAACTCAATAACGCAAAATATCCCCACAACACTGTGCATTTGAACATGTTCACATTGCAACACCATATGCCTATTGAAAATATAGAACCCTAACCCTGCTAAGTATAGAACCCTAACCCTGCTAAGTATAGAACCCTAACCCTGCTAAGTATAGAACCCTAACCCTACTAAGTATAGAACCCTAACCCTGCTAAGTATAGAACCCTAACCCTGCTAAGTATAGAACCCTAACCCTGCTAAGTATAGAACCCTAACCCTGCTAAGTATAGAACCCTAACCCTGCTAAGTATAGAACCCTAACCCTGCTAAGTATAGAACCCTAACCCTGCTAAGTATAGAACCCTGACCCTGCTGAGTATAGAACCCTGACCCTGCTGAGTATAGAACCCTAACCCTGCTAAGTATAGAACCCTAACCCTGCTAGGTATAGAACCCTAACCCTGCCAAGTATAGAACCCTAACCCTGCCAAGTATAGAACCCTAACCCTGCTAAGTATAGAACCCTAACCCTGCTAAGTATAGAACCCTAACCCTGCTAAGTATAGAACCCAAACCCTGCTAAGTATAGAACCCTAACCCTGCTAAGTATAGAACCCTAACCCTGCTAAGTATAGAACCCTAACCCTGCTAAGTATAGAACCCTAACCCTGCTAAGTATAGAACCCTAACCCTACTAAGTATAGAACCCTAACCCTGCTAAGTATAGAACCCTAACCCTGCTAAGTATAGAACCCTAACCCTGCTGAGTATAGAACCCTAACCCTGCTAAGTATAGAACCCTAACCCTACTAAGTATAGAACCCTAACCCTAATAAGTATAGAACCCTAACCCTGCTAAGTATAGAACCCTAACCCTGCTAAGTATAGAACCCTAACCCTACTAAGTATAGAACCCTAACCCTGCTAAGTATAGAACCCTAACCCTGCTAAGTATAGAACCCTAACCCTAATAAGTATAGAACCCTAACCCTGCTAAGTATAGAACCCTAACCCTACTAAGTATAGAACCCTAACCCTGCTAAGTATAGAACCCTAACCCTAATAAGTATAGAACCCTAACCCTGCTAAGTATAGAACCCTAACCCTAATAAGTATAGAACCCTAACCCTGCTAAGTATAGAACCCTAACCCTGCTGAGTATAGAACCCTAACCCTGCTAAGTATAGAACCCTAACCCTACTAAGTATAGAACCCTAACCCTAATAAGTATAGAACCCTAACCCTAATAAGTATAGAACCCTAACCCTGCTAAGTATAGAACCCTAACCCTGCTAAGTATAGAACCCTAACCCTGCTAAGTATAGAACCCTAACCCTAATAAGTATAGAACCCTAACCCTGCTAAGTATAGAACCCTAACCCTAATAAGTATAGAACCCTAACCCTGCTAAGTATAGAACCCTAACCCTAATAAGTATAGAACCCTACTAGCGAGGCAGAGAATGAAAGGAAGGAGGGAGAGAGAGATGGAGGGATGTAGAGCTCATGGGGGCACCTTCATTTTCTATCAGCAGCACGAGGTGATCCTGTCAAGGCCTGATTGATCAGACACAGAGCAGGACACACACACACTGATTCAACACTAAGTAACATGTACGCAGTCTACACACAGCAGTATAATACAGATGGGCACACGCAAATCAGAGCACCACACTGACTGACTGGCGCACACACTCACTTGACTCTCAACACATTTGCTGTGATTAGCTCATCTGTGTATTGATCCATTGCTTGGTGGCAAATCCCTATACTCTCTCTCTCTCTCTCTCTGCCTCTCCCTCTCTCTCTCTCTCGCTCTCTGCCTCTCTCTCTCTCTCTTTCTCTTCCTCTCTCTTCCTCTCCCTCTCTCTCCCTCTCTCTGCCTCTCCCTCTCTCTCTCTCTTCCTCGCTCTCTTCCTCTCTTCCTCGCTCTCTTCCTCTCTCTCTCTTCCTCTCTCTCTCTCTCTCTCTCTCTCTCTCTCTCTCTCTCTCTCTCTCTCTCTCTCTCTGCATCTCCCTCTCTCTGCCTCTCCCTCCCTCTCTCTGCCTCTCTCTCTCTCTCTCTCTCTCTCTCTCTCTCTCTCTCTCTCTCTCTCTCTCTCTCTCTCTCTCTCTCTCTCTCTCTCTCTCTCTCTCTCTTCCTCTCTCTCCCTCTCTCCCTCTCTCCCTCTCTCTTCCTCTGCCTCTCCCTCCCTCTGCCTCTCTCTCTCTCTCTCTCTCTCTGCCTCTCTCTTCCTCTCTCCCTCTCTCTGCCTCTCCCTCTCTCTCTCCTTCTCTCTCTCTCTCTCTCTCTCTCTCTCTCTCTCTCTCTGCATCTCCCTCTCTCTGCCTCTCCCTCCCTCTCTCTGCCTCTCTCTCTCTCTCTCTGCCTCTCCCTCCCTCTCTCTGCCTCTCTCTCTCTCTCTCTGCCTCTCTCTCTCTGCCTCTCTCTCTCTCTCTCTGCCTCTCTCTCTCTCTCTCTGCCTCTCTCTCTCTCTCTCTCTCTCTCTCTCTCTCTCTCTCTCTCTCTCTCTCTCTCTCTCTCTCTCTCTCGCTCTCTTCCTCTCTCTCTGCCTCTCCCTCTCTCTCTCTCTCTGCCTCTCTCTCTCTCTCTCTCTCTCTCTCTCTCTCTCTCTCTCTTCCTCTCTCTCCCTCTCTCCCTCTCTCTTCCTCTGCCTCTCCCTCCCTCTGCCTCTCTCTCTCTCTCTCTCTCTCTCTCTCTCTCTCTCTCTCTCTCTCTCTCCTCTCTCCCTCTCTCTCCCTCTCTCTCTCCTCTCTCTTCCTCTCTCTCTCTCTGTTTGTGCCTTCTCAGTGGCTGGTGGTGTGTTTGCTTTGCTGCCTACTTTGTTTTGCTGGTGTGCATTGCATGGACACACACACACACACACACACACAACACACACACACACACACAGAGAGAGAGAGACATATACACTGAGTGTACAAAACATTAAGAACACAGGGTATGAGCTGCACCCCCTCAGAACAGCCTCACTTTGTCGGGGCATGGACTCTATAAGGTGTTCGAAGGCTCCAATGTTTCCCACAGTTGTGTCAAGTTGGCTGGATGTGCTTTGGGTGGTGGACCATTCTTGATACACATGGGAAACTGTTGAGCGTGAAAAACCCAGCAGCATTGCAGTTCTTGACACACTCAAACCAGTGTGCCTGGCACCTACTACCATACCTCGTTCAAAGGCACTTAACTCTTTTGTCTTGCCCATTCACCCTCTGAATGGCACACATACACAATCCATGTCTCAATTATCTCAAGGCTTAAAAATCCTCCTTTAACCTGTCTCCTCCCCTTCATCTACACTGATTTAAGTGGATTTAACAAGTGACATCAATAAGGGATCATAGCTTTTCACTTGGATTCACCTGGTTAATCTATCATGGAAAGAGCAGGTGTTCATAATGTTTTGTACCCTCAGTGTACATTCAAATCAATTAATACAACCATCCTACCACGAGCAACCATAAACACACACACACACACACACACACACATCAGTACAACCGTTCAGCATAAGATCCCCCCAACATAAACCAACACACACCTCTACCGTGACTGTGATTGATGTGCTGACTTGCTTTGCCGTGTTTTTCTTGTCTGTGTTCATTATAATCATGATCTGTCGCTGTTTTAATTTCAGATTTGCATATCCACTCCCACCTCTTCCTCATTTGCATACAGCGAGAATGGCGAGCGGGCACCCCACTGACAAATACAGTTTCATGTACCAACCAGACACGCACAAGAGGTACGACACACACACACACACACACGAGTTACAATACACACAGACACAAGACACTCACAAGTGGTACTACTAGTGACACACACAAGATGTACAACACACACACCAGCTCGTAGTTTCTATGCACCAACCAGACACACACGAGGTATGGACAGGTACTAACCAGACTCTCACACCAGTATGACCTACGCAGTAGGAAGAGGTAAGTACACACATGATGAGAAAAGGGTGTGTTATAAACGGTATGTTTCGCTCTGTTCATCTCCTCTTTATGAATGTAGATTATCTGAGAAAGAGACTGGGTTTGTCCTGTTGTTTTTGACTAAGTATCTTTTTCTTCTATATGCTCTAATATGTTCCCCCCCATCCCCGGTCTCTCTCTCTCCCCCTATCCCCTGTCTCTCTCTCTCCCTCTATCCTCTCTCTCTCTCTCTCTCTCTCCCCCTATCCCCTGTCTCTCTCTCTCTCTATCCTCTCTCTCTCTCTCTCTCTCTCCCCCTATCCCCTGTCTCTCTCTCTCTCTATCCCCTGTCTCTCATCTCTCTCTCTCTCTCCCTCTATCCCCTGTCTCTCTCTCCCTCTCTCCCCCTATCCCCGGTCTCTCTCTCTCTCTCTATCCCCTCTCTCTCTCTCTCTCCCTCTATCCCCCCCCTCTCTCTCTCTCTCTCTCTCTCTCTCTCTCTCTCTCTCTCTCTCTCCCTATCCCCTCTCTCTTTCTCTCTCTCTCTCCCCCATCCCGTCTCTCTCCCTCTATCCCCTGTCTCTCTGTCTCCCTATCCCCTCTCTCTCTCTCTCTCTCTCTCTCTCTCTCTCTCTCTCTCTCTCTCTCTCTCTCTCCCTCTCTCTCTCTCTCCCCCCTATCCCCGGTCTCTCTCTCTCTCCCTCCCTCTATCCCCTGTCTCTCTCTCTCCCTATCCCCTGTCTCCCTCTCTCTCCCTCTCTCCCTCTCTCTCCCTCTCTCTCTCTCTCTCTCTCTCTCTCTCTCTCTCTCTCCCTATCCCCGGTCTCTCTCTCTCTCCCCCCTATCCCCGGTCTCTCTCTCTCTCCCTCCCCCTATCCCCTGTCTCTCTCTCTCTCTCTCTCCCCTGTCTCTCTCTCTCTCCCCTATCCCCTGTCTCTCTCTCTCCCCCTATCCCCTGTCTCTCTCTCTCTCTCCCCCTATCCCCTGTCTCTCTCTATCCCCTGTCTCTCGCTCTCCCTCACTCTCTCCTCCTCAGTAAGAACAGATTATCCAGCAGTATGAATCCTGTCTACAGTCCTGTTCAGCCTGGAGCTCCCTACGGTAACCCCAAGAACATGGCCTACACAGGTGAGACACATATTACCTTATTATTATTACATATTACCTTGCTCCCACACAACAATCAACACCCTCTAATCAAACTCAAGTGAATGGGCTAGCTAACGGTAGACAGAAATGACAGAATGAAACAGATCTGTCTGGTCTAAGATGTGTCCTGCTGGATCCCTACAAGGAATTTAGCTTAACGGTTAAACTGCCATTTTCTATCGGTTTTCCATTTAAACTATAAGAAAAAAAATCATACAATTCCACATCAATTCACAATGCAGAATAATGGTCCTATTACGTGTGTGACAGCTAGGGCCGGACAATGTTCTATCTACCGCAGTCATATTTATTGCCTTACCTCCATAACTTACTACATTCGCACACACTGTATATATATTTTCTGTTGTATTTCTAACTTTATGTTTTGTTTACCCCATATGTAACTCTGTGTTGTTGTTTTTATCGCACTGCTTTGCTTTATCTTGGCCAGGTCGCAGTTGTAAATGAGAACATGTTCTCAACTGGCTTACCTGGTTAAATAAAGGTTAAATAAAAATAAATAGAAAATAAATTACCCTTGAAAGCGCATCGGCTACGGCATGTTTGTTTGTCTGAGACCGCTCCCGAGTGGCGCAGCGGTCTAAGGCACTGCGTCTCAGTGCTTGAGGCGTCACTACAGACCCCCTGGTTCGATTCCAGGCTGTATCACAACCGGCTGTGATTGGGAGTCCTATAGGGCGGCGCACAATTGGCCCAGCGTCGTCCGGGTTTGGCCGGTGTAGGCCGTCATTGTAAATAAGAATTTGTTCTTAACTGACTTGCCTAGTTAAATAAATAAAAGAAAAACACTATGGCTTTTTAAATGCCTACACAAAACCTCCTCTTCTCTGGAGATGGTTTCGAAGCGCTACTGAACAGACATTTTACTGTAAAGGAATGCCGCTTCTGAAGTCCATCACTAAGTGACCGGAACTGTCAATCAAAAAATATTGAGCTGCCTGTGCGCAGACCACTCTCTCCTAAAAAAGTACTTTAAAGTTAGTTAAATACCGTTACTTACCAAGTAGGGCTGTCCCTGACTAAAAAAAAATCTTGGTCTACCAAGAGTGTTCTTTCAACCAATCGAATGGTCAAAATTTTAAAACTTGTATTTTTTCATATATTGACACATCCCTATGTGTTTTAATCAAATCACCTATATTCACTGAGCTTGTCTGATGCTTTAAGCACACTGTTTGATTAATCATTAAGACACACAAATGACTAGAGGGAGTCCGACCAGCAATTTGATTGTGCCGGGCCAGGCCCAGGCTCAGAATTACAACCATTTCTGAATTAAAAGTTCTGTTACCGAAATCCCTCATTTCAAAACTGGCCCGCTGTAATTCAAAAAAATTCAATAAAAATAAATTGACAGTTATGAAGGAAGCGTGAAGATACAGTATTTCAACAGTTCCAGGTGATAGGGCCACACTGATAACTTGAGCTTGGTTCGCAAGTTTCTAAACCATACCAAACCATCTTATTTGTCGCCATAATATTTGAATTGAGGAAGTGTGATCATATTCATTAGGATATTTTAGCGGTCTGCAATACATCCTAAATGCCCCCCAGCCTTCAGATGTGAGCTAAACAGTGCAAATAACCTTGAGATGCGTTTTTTAAGGCTATGGATGAGAAAGTTAACATATAATTTCCAAACGTTTAGGTCAGTTGTATGCTGCTTTGCTATCTTAACAGCAAGGGTTGCATTAAATAGGCTCTATTTTTTTACTGATGCATTTGGCAATATTCAATTTATACGCACAGAACATATAAACAAAAGCATTCACTGTGTACGTTGCTAGGCTACATGTAGGCCATTCATATATAGGCTCAGCACTTAGTTCAATTTATCTAATCAGTTATTGTTTTCTTGCTCAAACCACAAGCAACACCTGTCAAACTCAGACTCTCAAAACACAGGGATGACGATTCGCACGGGACTAGTATTATCAGAGGACCTTGGAGTTCGCCAAAAACCAGGAGGTTATTCTGCCTGGAATTGTTACTCGCCTGCCATGTAAAAATGACTGACATGGCAGATTCGGACGGGACTAAAATGACAGATGTGGTGTTTTGTGCTCGTGCACATAATGACATTACCGACCTCCCCCAGTAAAATGAATCCCGTCACAATAGGGCCTGACCTATAGCACATCATAATCACATCAATACTCCCGAGTGGCGCAGTGGTCTAAGGCACTGCATCGCAGTGCTAGCTGTGCCACTAGAGATCCTGGTTCGAATCCAGGCTCTGTCGTAGCCGGCCGCGACCGGGAGACCCATGGGGCGGCGCACAATTGGCCCAGCGTCGTCCAGAGTAGGGGAGGGAATGGCCGGCAGGGGATGTAGCTCAGTTGGTAGAGCATGGCGTTTGCAACGCCAGGGTTGTGGGTTCGATAAAATAATGTATGCGCTAACTGTAAGTCGCTCTGGATAAGAGCGTCTGCTAAATGACTAAAATGTAAATGTAAAAAAAATACATTGGTTATTAACAAACACTGAACACCGTAACACGTGACAGCAAAATGGATGCAGAGGACGTGACAAATTAATATTTACTGGTTGCTCGTGACATAAAGGGGAAGTCAGATGTGTGGAATAAATGTGACTAGTTGTTGAAAATACTGGAGATGAAGAAAAAGAAGGTAAGGCGTAAGCGCTGCGTCATATTATGTGGGCCAAACAGGTGCTGTTAGTTTCCAATGTCATTGTTTTGACCATTTGGAACAAAAGTAAACAAAAGTAAATAAATGATAAGCACAGAGAGTCTGTTGTAACATTATTTTGTTAAGCCTATTACACCAAAGACTAAAAACAGTCGCGTTCATTCGTAAATGCAATTTCCGAAATGTAACGGTTTATTTATTGTTCAAGCTAATTATTCAAGGCTCGCTTTATTTTATTTTAAAACTAAAACGCTTGATTGCGTTTCAATTCGTGAATGACTCATATGCTGTGTGATGACATGAGTGAATGATTGATTGATACAGTAGCCTATGTAAGTATTGAAATATAGGCCTAAGTAAGTTACGGTATTAAGATAAAACAGGATGCACTCTTAGGCCTACAGCTCAATGGTAGTTATACAAGGCTTCTATACTTCTATACTAAGCCTACTAATAATAATACTAATAGTAATAATAACAATAAGGAGATCAAGAAAAATGAGCATTATTATTATCATTATTATAAATATTATTTTTCTGACAATTTGGAACAGTGCAAACAACACAAAAAAATATGTAAGTAATATCAGAGGCTGTTCTAACTTTTAAAAAAAAAAACTGTAACTCCTTTTATTACAGCAAAGCAAAGATTAAAAACAGCCGAATTTGTGAAATTGTTTTCTTGACATGTCGTCCCAGAATCAGTAGGCAATTAAACAAACACTCAAACAGACAACAGAAGCAGGATCTGTCTTATTTCTGTAGATATATATGGATGATTTATAAAGCCAGGTACATTTAACAGAAAGGCTATTGATTATAGAACTAATTAAGCTGGGGTCCACTCAGACAGGCTCGAATCAGACAGGTGTCTTGTACACCATTATTTTATATATATATATATATATATATATCTCTATATATATATATATATATATATACAGTGCCTTCAGAAAGTATTTAGACCCCTTTACTTTTTCCACATTTTGTTACGTTACAGCCTTATTCTAAAATCTATTAAATAAAACAATTTCCTCAACAATCTACACACAATAACCCAAATTTTAGCAAATGTATTAAATATAAAAAACAGATACCTTATTACATAAGTATTCAGACCCTTTGCTATGAGACTCGAAATTGAGCTCAGGTGCATCCTGTTTCCATTGATCATCCTTGAAATGTTTCTACAACTTGATTGAAGTCCACCTGTGATAAATTCAATTGATTGGACATGATTTGGAAAGGCACACACCTGTCTATATAAGGTCCCACAGTTGACAGTGCATGTCAGAGCAAAAACCAAGCCATGAGGTCGAAGGAATTGTCCATAGAGCTCCGAGACAGGATTGTGTCGAGGCACAGATCTGGGGAAGGGTACCAAAACATTTCTGCAGCATTGAAGGTCCCCAAGAACACAGTGGCCTCCATCATTCTTACATGGAAGAAGTTTGGAATTACCAAGACTCTTCCTAGAGCTGGCCGCCCGACCAAACTGAGCAATCGGGGAAGAAGGGCCTTGGTCAGGGAGGTGACCAAGAACCCGATGGTCACTCTGACAGAGTTCCAGAGTTCCTCTGTGGAGATGGGAGAACCTTCCAGAAGGACAACCATCTCTGCAGCACTCCACCAATTAGGCCTTTATGGTAGAGTGGCCAGACGGAAGCCACTCCTCAGATTCTCTTGTCTGAAGAAACCAATATTGAACTCTTTGGCCTGAATGCCAAGCGTCACATCTGGAGGAAACCTGGCACCATCCCTACGGTGAAGCATGGTGGTGGCAGCATCATGCTGTGGGGATGTTTTTCAGCGGCAGGGACTGGGAGCCTACTCGGGATCGAGGCAAAGATGAACGGAGCAAAGTACAGAGAGATCCTTGATGAAAACCTGTTCTAGAGCACTCAGGACCTCACACTGGGGCGAAGGTTCACCTTCCAACAGGACAACGACCCTAAGCACACAGCTAAAACAATGCAGGAGTGGCTTCCGGACAGTATCTGAATGTCTTTGAGTGGCCCAGGCAGAGGCCGGACTTGAACCCGATCGAACATCTCTGGAGAGACCTGAAAATAGTTGTGCAGTGACGCTCCCCATCCAACCTGACAGAGCTTGAGAGGATCTTCAGAGAAGAATGGGAGAAACTCCCAAATACAGGTGTGCCAAAATTGTAGCCTCATACCCAAGAAAACTCGAGGCTGTAATCGCTGCCAAAGGTGCTTCAACAAAGTACTGAGTAAAAGGTCTGAATACTTACAGTACCTGTCGAAAATTTGGACACATCTACTCATTCAAGGGTTTTTCTTTATTTTTACAGTTTTCTATTTAAAATTTTAGATTCTTCAAAGTAGCCACCCTTTGCCTTGATGACAGCTTTGCACACTCTTGGCATTCTCTCAACCAGCTTCATGAGGAATGGTTTTCCAACAGTCTTGAAGGAATTCCCACTTACGCTGAGCACTTGTTGGCTGCTTTTCCTTCACTCTGCGGTCCACTCATCCCAAACCATCTCAATTGGGTTGAGGTCGGGTGATTGTGGAGGCCAGGTCATCTGATGCAGCACTCCATCACTCTCCTTCTTGGTCAAATAGCCCTTACACAGCCTGGAGGTGTGTTTTGGGTCATTGTCCTGTTGAAAAACAAATGATAGTCCCACTAAGCGCAAACCAGATGGGATGGCGTATCGCTACAGAATGCTGTGGTAGCCATGCTGGTTAAGTGTGCCTTGAATTCTAAATATATCACAGACACTGTCCAGCAAAGCACCATCACACCACCTCCTCCATGCTTCATGGTGGGAACCACACATGCGGAGATCATCCGTTCACCTACTCTGCGTCTCACAAAGACACGACGGTTGGAACCGAAAATCTCAAATTTGGACTCATCAGACCAAAGGACAAATTTCCACCGGTCTAATGTCCATTGCTCGTGTTTCTTGGCCCAAGAAGCAAGTCTCTTCTTCTTATTGGTGTCCTTTAGTAGTGGTTTCTTTGCAGCAATTCAACCACGAAGGCCTGATTCACACAGTCTCCTCTGAACAGTTGATGTTGAGATGTGTCTGTTACTTGAACTCTGTGAAGCATTTATCTGGGCTGCAATTTCAGAAGGCTGGTAACTCTAATGAACTTATCCTCTGCAACAGAGGTAACTCTGGGTCTTCCATTCCTGTGGCGCGGTCCTCATGAGAGCCAGTTTCATCATAGCTCTTGATGGTTTTTGCGACTGCACTTGAAGAAACTTTCAAAGTTCTTGAAATGTTCCGTATTGACTGACCTTCATGTCTTAAAGTAATGATGGAATGTCGTTTCTCTTTGCTTATTTGAGCTGTTCTTGCCATAATATGGACTTGGTCTTTTCCCAAATAGAGAAATCTTCTGTAAACCCCCCCTACCTTGTCACAACACAACTGATTGGCTCAAACGCATTAAGAAGGAAATAAATTCCACAAATTAACTTTTAAGAAGGCACACCTGTTAATTGAAATGCATTCCAGGTGACTACCTCATGAAGCTGGTTGAGAGAATGCCAAGAGTGTGCAAAGCTGTCATCCAGGCAAAGGGTGGCTTTTTGAAGAATCTCAAATATAAAATATATTTTGATTTGTTTAACCCTTTTTTGGTTACTACATGATTCCATATGTGTTATTTCATAGTTTTGATGTCTTCACTATTATTCTACAATGTAGAAAATAGTAAAAATAAAGAAAAAACTTTGAATGAGTAGGTGTTCTAAAACTTTTGACTGGTACTGTATATATATATATATATTTTATTATGCTACTGCTCGACTATAGAAATCTCGGGCGACCAAACAATCCACCAGTCGACTAAATGGGGTCAGCCCTATTACCAAGATATTTGGTAGAACGAAAACACATCTTCCGGTAGGAATCAACTCCTAAGATTCAGTATTTTTGGAACGGAGGAGACTGATTAGTTGCCGTACTTCCGAGAACTCAAAACACTTGCATCTTTCATAGCGAGCTAGCGAGGGACGGAGAGAGAGGGGAGGGGCGCAGTATAGGTAGGTCGGCCATCAGGCAGACAGGCCTAGTGCATGGTTCTGACTATCTATCTGGAATCAAAAGCTGTATCTCGCAATGGGATGCTGTGTTTCGCAATATCTTGGCTTGTAAAGTCTTGCTACTTCTGTAAAGCAGGGCCTGTCATCAAAGAATAGGCTAGGATATTGTACAGTCGTGGTCAAAAGTTTTGAGAATGACACAAATACTAATTTTCGCAAAGTCTGCTGCCTCAGTTTTGATGTTTGCAATTTGCATATACTCCAGAATGTCATGAAGAGTGATCAGATGAATTGCAATTAATTGCAAAGTCCCTCTTTGCCATGAAAATTAACTTAATCCCCAAAAACCATTTCCACTGCATTTCAGCCCTGCCACAAAAGGACCAGCTGACATCATGTCAGTGATTCTCTCGTTAACACAGGTGAGAGTGTTGACGAGGACAAGGCTGGAGATCACTCTGTCATGCTGATTGAGTTAGAATAGCAGACTGGAAGCTTTAAAAGGAGGGTGGTGCTTGAAATCATTGTTCTTCTTCTGTTAACCATGGTTACCTGCAAGGAAACACGTGCCGTCATCATTGCTTTGCACAAAAAGGGCTTCACAGGCAAGGATATTGCTGCTAGTATGATTGCACCTAAATCAACCATTTATCGGATCATCAACAACTTCAAGGAGAGAGGTTCATTTGTTGTGAAGAAGGTGTCAGGGCACCCAAGAAAGTCCAGCAATCGCCAGGACCGTCTCCTAAAGTTGATTCAGCTGCAGGATCGGGGCACCACCAGTGCAGAGCTTGCTCAGGAATGGCAGCAGGCAGGTGTGAGTGCATCTGCACGCACAGTGAGGCGAAGACTTTTGGAGGATGGCCTGGTGTCAAGAAGGGCAGCGAGGAAGCCACTTCTCTCCAGGAAAAACATCAGGGACAGACTGATATTCTTCAAAGGGTACAGGGATTGGACTGCTGAGGACTGGGGTAAAGTCATTTTTTCTGATGAATCCCCTTTCCGATTGTTTGGGGCATCCGGAAAAAAGCTTGTCCGGAGAAGACAAGGTGAGCGCTACCATCAGTCCTGTGTCATGCCAACAGTAAAGCATCCTGAGACCATTCATGTGTGGGGTTGCTTCTCAGCCAAGGGAGTGGGCTCACTCACAATTTTGCCTAAGAACACAGCCATAAGAGTGTCTGCTAAATGACTAAAATGTATAAGTAATGAATAAAGAATGGTACCAACACATCTTCCGAGAGCAACTTCTCCCAACCATCCAAGAACAGTTTGGTGACGACCAATGCCTTTTCCAGCATGATGGAGCACCTTGCCATAAGGCAAAAGTGATAACTAAGTGGCTCGGGGAACAAAACATCAACATTTTGGGTCCATGGCCAGGAAACTCCCCAGACCTTAATCACATTGAGAACTTGTGGTCGATCCTCAAGAGGTGGGTGGACAAACCAAAAACCAAAAATTCTGACAAACTCCAAGCATTGATTATGCAAGAATGGGCTGCCATCAGTCAGGATGTGGCCCAGAGGTTAATTGACAGCATGCCAGGGCGGATTGCAGAGGTCTTGAAAAAGAAGGGTCAACACTGCAAATATTGACTCTTTGCATAAAGTTAATGGGATTTTAATAAGGGAAAAATTATTTAACATTAAGGATCCCAATTTTGTTTAAGAGTTTTAACGTTTAATCGTTTACGCCCCTAATCCCTACGCCGACAGCAGACGGTCAGGAAGGGGCCCCTTCAGATCTATCAGTCTCCGATACACCATTTGATGGTTTGGAGACTGACTTTGGAGATAGTATGACAGTCATTCATTATTACAGGGATGTTATGACAGGGCCTGTATATCACAGTGTGATGATACCATTCACTATAACAGGGGTGTTATGACAGGGCCTGTATATCACAGTGTGATGAGACAGAGTGTGACATCTATCAGAATGTATGACTGTCCCCAATCACACAGCTGTCACCTCCATTTACACACACACACACACACACACACACAGCAACATGGATGTGACCTGTGTGTCATGCTTCCCCTCAACATCCCTCCTCTTCCTCTCTTCCTGTTCTTCTGTGTCTATTTCCCTCATTCACACTCTCTCTCTCTCTCCATCTTCCTCCATCTCGCTCTCTCTTCCTCATTCCCTCCTTCTCTCCATCCCTCTCATTTCTCACCTTCCTGCCACACAGCGTAATCACTGAAAAGACATAAACTCTAAACGTTAGTGTGTAGAGTGGGGGTTGTAATGTCTGCTAATTGGTGAGACGATTATCCTCCTCTTGTCATTACACACACACACACGGTTAACACACAGTCTGGTCCCAGTTGTCTGGTTGTGTGAAACACACACTGGGTTAACACACAGTCTTGTCTCTGGTTGTGTGAAACACCTTGTAATGAAGACAGATTAACAGCCAGAACAGAACTGTATTATCCTGGTGTGATAACAGAACAGAACTGTATTATCCTGGTGTGATAACAGAACAGAACTGTATTATCCTGGTGTGATAACAGAACAGAACTGTATTATCCTGGTGTGATAACAGAACAGAACTGTATTATCCTGGTGTGATAACAGAACAGAACTGTATTATCCTGGTGTGATAACAGAACAGAACTGTATTATCCTGGTGTGATAACAGAACAGAACTGTATTATCCTGGTGTGATAACAGAACAGAACTGTATTATCCTGGTGTGATAACAGAACAGAACTGTATTATCCTGGTGTGATAACAGAACATAACTGTATTATCCTGGTGTGATAACAGAACAGAACTGTATTATCCTGGTGTGATAACTAGGGGTGTAACGATCCATCTACTACATCGATGTATCGATTTATATTCCTATGATCCAACTACATCGATCTGTGCTCGGCGAGTTGGCCTTTTGGACAACATATATCGATCTAACATCGTTTTAAAATGTAATAAATCGATTGTATCGATACTAGGAAATAACCCATTGGATT
Organism: Coregonus clupeaformis; assembly: GCF_020615455.1. Classification (NCBI taxonomy): domain Eukaryota; kingdom Metazoa; phylum Chordata; class Actinopteri; order Salmoniformes; family Salmonidae; genus Coregonus; species Coregonus clupeaformis. The sequence goes on along the minus strand of NC_059216.1, from coordinate 1,994,077 downwards.
TAAGCACGTCAGACTTTATATGGATGTTTTTTCTTAGCACTTTTAATGATAAAGGCTTTAAACATTACTCGATTCAGTCTGCCTATCCGTGACGTCATCGCGCCAGCAGCAGCGCAAAGGCGCAAAGACAACAAAACATAGCATGGCGGACGACAGAGGAGAAGCCGACGAGCGAGAAATTATCAAGCCACCATTGCGGTCCTTACAAGAAACAGGAATCTAGGAAACTTCACCTGCACTGTCCAGTATCCAGGTATTTATTTCAGTCACACTGGTTGAATTTTTGGCTAAAAGGTTACTGAATCGATTTCAAGTCACTGAATCGTTTCGGATCGTATCGTTCTAAATGAACCAATATCGTCCTTGAATCGTATCGACAACCACGAATCGTGATACAAATCGAATCGTTGTTAAAACGAATCGTTACACCCCTAGTGATAACAGAACAGAACTGTATTATCCTGGTGTGATAACAGAACAGAACTGTATTATCCTGGTGTGATAACAGAACAGAACTGTATTATCCTGGTGTGATAACAGAACAGAACTGTATTATCCTGGTGTGATAACAGAACAGAACTGTATTATCCTGGTGTGATAACAGAACAGAACTGTATTATCCTGGTGTGATAACAGAACAGACACTATTCAACATGTGTGTTGTGTTCACCCCAGAGTGTGTTGTATGCCAGTGTGTGTGTGTGTTGTGTTCACCCCAGAGTGTGTTGTATGCCAGTGTGTGTGTTGTGTCCGCATACATAGGTTTGGTTTGCTTCTAGCTGAACTCAGCGAGGGGAAGTGAACATCTCCCATACGCCCTTAAAATACATTCGCTTGGGAAAAAAAGTCAATATTTGTGTTTTATCCTCCTTGAGACGCCATACCAACAACATACCCAGTAACACTTCCTCAAAATAGTCAGAATCAATCTAAGATAAATCAAGAAATATGTAATTAATCTTAGACATCTAAGATGTTTGGTGCAGTATTGTATCAAGTATCGATGAATGACAACAAACACTTCATTGAAGAATCCATACTGTTGACCAATCACTGACGAAGGGGCATGGACTTCGTCTGCCGAACTTCGGCTTGCCTCAAGAAAAAAAAATGGTGTTCACGAACAGCCGAAAAAACCCTAGCCGAAGACTAAATCGAAGAAAAACGTCACCAAATTGTCATCGTATATGAACTGTTTCAAACTGTTTCGGATGTTCGCACGTTCCTTAAGACTCTCTCTTGTCCTGTGTCTGTAGGCTACCCAGGAGGTTACCCCACTGCTGCTCCCACCTACACACCCAACCTCTACCAAACGGGTAGTCCAGGGTACCCACCGGGTAAGAACACACACACACACAACCTCTACCAAACGGGTAGTCCAGGGTACCCACCGGGTAAGAACACACACACACACAACCTCTACCAAACGGGTAGTCCAGGGTACCCACCGGGTAAGAACACACACACACAACCTCTACCAAACGGGTAGTCCAGGGTACCCACCGGGTAAGAACACACACACACCCAACCTCTACCAAACGGGTAGTCCAGGGTACCCACCGGGTAAGAACACACACACACCCAACCTCTACCAAACGGGTAGTCCAGGGTACCCACCGGGTAAGAACACACACACACCCAACCTCTACCAAACGGGTAGTCCAGGGGTACCCACCGGGTAAGAACACACACACACCCAACCTCTACCAAACGGGTAGTCCAGGGTACCCACCGGGTAAGAACACACACACACCCAACCTCTACCAAACGGGTAGTCCAGGGTACCCACCGGGTAAGAACACACACACACCCAACCTCTACCAAACGGGTAGTCCAGGGTACCCACCGGGTAAGAACACACACACACCCAACCTCTACCAAACGGGTAGTCCAGGGTACCCACCAGGTAAGAACACACACACACACCCAACCTCTACCAAACGGGTAGTCCAGGGTACCCACCAGGTAAGAACACACACACACCCAACCTCTACCAAACGTGTAGTCCAGGGTACCCACCGGGTAAGAACACACACACACCCAACCTCTACCAAAGCGGGTAGTCCAGGGTACCCACCGGGTAAGAACACACACACACCCAACCTCTACCAAACGGGTAGTCCAGGGTACCCACCAGGTAAGAACACACACACACCCAACCTCTACCAAACGGGTAGTCCAGGGTACCCACCGGGTAAGAACACACACACACCCAACCTCTACCAAACGGGTAGTCCAGGGTACCCACCGGGTAAGAACACACACACACCCAACCTCTACCAAACGGGTAGTCCAGGGTACCCACCAGGTAAGAACACACACACACCCAACCTCTACCAAACGGGTAGTCCAGGGTACCCACCAGGTAAGAACACACACACACCCAACCTCTACCAAACGGGTAGTCCAGGGTACCCACCGGGTAAGAACACACACACACACAATTTCGACCGGAACAGGTAGTCCAGCCTAAAACTGTGTTTTTTGGAGGAAAAACACAGATTTTATAGGGCTCCCCTTAGTTGTTTATTAACCATTATTTTACCAGGTATATTGACAGAAAACCGTGCACGACTTTCTCTTGTACACTAAGGACCCGGGGGAGAGAAGAATGTGCCTATTTGAAAGTTATAATTTTTTTTGTAGCTCAGCAACATTTTAAAAAGTAGCTCTCTTGCAGGGAAAGGTTGGAAACCCAGGTATAGAGTAGTCAGCTGCCCCCTGCTGTTTCTAGCAGAGTACTACACATATAGTAGTACACAAAGGTAACAGTAGGGTTGAATGGCAGGAAACCACTCCCTTTTCCCGGGATAAATAACTGTGAGAAACCGGTAAATTATAATAAATGATATCAACAGCATGGTGCGAAATGGAACTGTTAAATTATATGTGATGTCTAAATCTGGCTTCTCTATGGCCTTCTCTCTGATCTCTGCATGATCAATCATTAACGCTCATGGTGGGGACAGACAGCCCATCTCAGTATGGAGCGCAGTTCACAATGCATGTAGACCTATCATCTCATGGTAACTTTTATTCTTGTGACAGATAGGCCTACGTTTGCTACAGCATAGCCTATGGTACAGTAATATAAGCACCGAATGCACGTCTAATTTACCCATCTCCATCTGGCTTTCGGGATCACCTTATTTTTTGTTATTGTAAATATGTTTTTATTGCAGCTGCAGAGTTTTAAAACAGCCTCTCACTCAAATATTGTTGCTTTGAATTAGTGTGTGCGAGTCGTTTTTCTCTCCCATTCAAATTGCTTTGGAATGGGGTATTGTGTGTAGGTTGATGAGATAAAAAAAAAAAAGTAATCCATTTTAGATTAAGGCTGTAACATAATGTGGAAAAGGGAAGGGGTCTGAATACATTGCAAATGCACTGTGTGTGTGTGTGTGTGTGTGTGTGTGTGTGTATATATATATATATATATATATATATACACACACATACAGTGCATTCGGAAAGTATTCAGACCACTTCCCTTTTTCCACATTATGTTACAGCCTTATTCTAAAATGGATTACATTTTTTAAAAATCTCATCAACCTACACACAATACCCCATTCCAAAGCAAATGGATTAAATAGTTTTTTTTTTCCCTCATCAATCTACACACAATACCCCATAATGACAAAGCAAAAACACGTTTTTTGAAATCTTTGCAAATGAAAATGTTTAAAATGAAATCACATTTACATAAGTATTCAGACCCTTTACACCTTTGGCATCGACTACAGCCTCAAGTCTTCTTGGGTATGACGCTACAAGCTTGGCACACCTATATTTGGGGAGTTTCTCCCATCCTTCTCTGCAGATCCTCTCAAGCTCTGTCAGGTTGGATGGGGACCAGATAATCTTGTTTTTTATGGTCTGAGAGTCCTTTAGGTGCCTTTTGGCAAACTCCAAGCGGGCTGTCATGTGCCTTTTACTGAGGAGTGGCTTCCATCTGGCCACTCTACCATAAAGGCCTAATTGGTGGAGTGCTGCAGATATGGTTGTCCTTCTGGAAGGTTCTCCCATCTCCACAGAGGAACTCTGGAACTCTGTCAGAGTGACCATCGGGTTCTTGGTCACCTCCCTGACCAAGGCCCTTCTTCCCCGAGTTTGGTCGGGCGGCCAGCTCTAGGAAGAGTCTTGGTAATTCCAAACTTCTTCCATGTAAGAATGATGGAGGCCACTGTGTTCTTGGGGACCTTCAATGCTGCAGAAATGTTTTGGTACCCTCGACACAATCCTGTCTCGGGGGCTCTATGGACAATTCCTTCGACCTCATGGCTTGGTTTTTGCTCTGACATGCACTGTCAACTGTGGGACCTTATATAGACAGGTGTGTGCCTTTCCAAATCATGTCCAATCAGTTGATTTTACCACAGGTGGACTCCAAGTTGTAGAATCATCTCAAGGGTGATCAATGGAAACAGGATGCACCTGAGCTCAATTTCGAGTCTCATAGCAAAGGGTCTGAATACTTATGTAAATGTTTTTTTCCATTTTTTATTTGTAATACATTTGCAAAAATGTCTAAAAACCTGTTTTCGCTTGGTCATTATGGGGTATTTTGTGTAGATTGATGAGCATACATTTAGATCCGTTTTAGAATAAGGCTGTAACGTAACAACGTGGAGGAAGGGGTCTGAATACTTTCCAATGCACTGTATGTGTTAACATGACTGTTAAATGCACTGTAAATGCAGTTCTTGACTTGGACTGAAATAGGTGCTGGTACTCATTTTGGGTGCCGGTACTGTTTATATTTAGGTGCAGGAGTGCCACAATACTTTTGAGCCAAAATTCTATAAGAGGAACAGGACCTCAAGCAGTAGAAGATTTTGAGGTGCCGGCACTCCGCTCCGGTGAACTCCTGTCCAAGTCAAGCACTGTGTAAATGGCATGTTATAGAAGGGTCCAGACACCTTTTGTGTGATTTCGCATGTTTTTGAGAAACTTTCCCCAACCAGAAAATCACTTCCTCGTTGTGTAACATGAACAAACATGAACAAAGGCTCAAACACCCCAAAATGTTGTTTTAGAAACGGCAAAGCTCTCAGTATAGTGATGCAGGTCTTTAGATATTGTACACATGAAATTGTGCCATTCAAAAATTTATATTCCATTTACCTCTTCGTCCATTCTTCAGGTAACTGCCAAAATAAACAAAACACTAAATGAGGGTTGCAAAGTATATTGAAAGCATGGAGTGCTTCCACCCAGGAAGTTCCAGACACTTGTACAATCTATGCCAAGGTGCATTGAAGCTGTTCTGGCTCGTGGTGGCCCAACGCCCTATTAAGACACTTTATGTTGGTGTTTCCTTTATTTTGGCAGTTACCTGTAGCAGCAGGCTACACAGAGAATGGAACAGCTGGAAACGGCATGAGTCGCGCAAAAGGGAAGATAACGTTGCGGATAAAGTTCGGAATGACACAATTTCATGTCTCGAAAAGGCCGTATTTTGGGTGTTTTTGGAGCCTCATCACTACAGTCTCCTCCTAGTGGTAGAGCCTCATCACTACAGTCTCCTCTTAGGGGTAGAGACTCATCACTACAGTGTCCTCCTAGTGGTAGAGTCTCATCACTACAGTCTCCTAGTGGTAGAGTCTCATCACTACAGTCTCCTAGTGGTAGAGCCTCATCACTACAGTCTCCTCCTAGTGGTAGAGTCTCATCACTACAGTCTCCGCCTAGTGGTAGAGTCTCATCACTACAGTCTCCTAGTGGTAGAGCCTCATCACTACAGTCTCCTCCTAGTGGTAGAGTCTCATCACTACAGTCTCCGCCTAGTGGTAGAGCCTCATCACCACAGTCTCCTAGTGGTAGAGTCTCATCACTACAGTCTCCTAGTGGTAGAGCCTCATCACTACAGTCTCCTCCTAGTGGTAGAGTCTCATCACTACAGTCTCCTCCTAGTGGTAGAGTCTCATCACTACAGTCTCCTCCTAGTGGTAGAGACTCATCACTACAGTCTCCTCCTAGTGGTAGAGACTCATCACTACAGTCTCCTCCTAGTGGTAGAGTCTCATCACTACAGTCTCCTCCTAGTGGTAGAGCCTCATCACTACAGTCTCCTAGTGGTAGAGTCTCATCACTAGAGTCTCCTCCTAGTGGTAGAGACTCATCACTACAGTCTCCTCCTAGAGGTAGAGCCTCATCACTACAGTCTCCTCCTAGTGGTAGAGACTCATCACTACAGTCTCCTAGTGGTAGAGACTCATCACTACAGTCTACCTCCAGTTTAAACGGCCGCTCAAAATCTGGCGCAGCAAGAACAGGAGTACTACACAAGAGTGCTTTAGCAGTGTTGAAAGCAGTACAACAATCTTCAGACCATACAAATTTTCTCGCCGGACTGAGCAAATCCGTTAATGGAGCAACTACCGCAGAGAAATTTTTACAGAAACTACGGTAGTAGCCAACCATCCCTAAAAACGGCGTAGCTCTCTTCTGGTGGTAGGTGCGGGAAATGCGTTTATAGCTGAGACCTTGGCATCTACAGGGCGCACCTGACCATGGCCGACCTGTTTACCAAGATAAGTAACAGTGGCCTTCCCAAACTCGCACTTTGCTAAGTTCAGGGTTAGAGAAGCGGTTGCTAGACGTTCACACACTACCCTTAGAGTGTTAACATGATCAGACCACTCAGTTGAATAAATTACCAGATCATCAAGGTAAGCACTACCATTAGGAACTCCAGCCAATACTGTGTTAACCAGGCGTTGGAAAGTGGCTGGTGCGTTCCGCATCCCAAATGCCATGACAGCATATTGTAGGAAGTGATCTGGGGTCACAAAGGCAGAGATGTCGGAGGCACGTGGGGTTAACGGCACCTGCCAGTAACCTTTTAGAAGATCTAATTTGGTTACATAAGTAGCAGCACCAACAGTATCAATACAGTCATCCAGTCTGGGTAACGGGAACGAGTCGGGCACTGTGACAGCATTGACTTTCCGATAGTCCGTACATAATCTGGATGTCCCATCAGGTTTAGGAACCAGAATGCACGGAGAACTCCAAGGACTTGAACTTGGCATAGCCAGGTTATTCTCCAGCAAATAACCGACCTCACCCCTCATTATCTTTCTCTTAGCGACGTTGACACGATAAGGATGTTGCTTGATAGGTGCAGCGTTTCCAACATTAATGTCATGTTCTAACACATTTGTACATGTAGGAACATCATTAAAAAGACATGGAAAGCTGTGTAACAGTCTCACAATATCATCTGACTGTCTGTCCGTTAAATGAATCAGGCTTGACGGGAGAGACAGCAGCATCTCTGAATTGGGCAATCTAGCACACTGCTGCTGAGTATTGCGCAACTCCAAACCATCTCCGTCCACATCATTAACATGACCTCCCACTACAGCCGTAGCAGCAACAGAGACAGCCGACTCGGCCAGTTTCTCTGGACTGTCTACCTGAGTGACGGGTCTGTTGTGGTATGTCTTCAACATGTTAACGTGGCACACACGAGATTGGCGTTTTCTATCAGGAGTCTGTATCACATAGTCAGTTTCAGTTAGTTTCTTTTCAATGACATAAGGCCCAGAGAAACGTGCTGACAATGACGCTCCTGGCACAGGCAACAACACAAGAACTTCGGTCACCTGGCTGCAGTGAACGAGAAACAGCCTGTGTGTCATAGTGTCGTTTCATCCGTTTCTGTGAGGAAGACAGCGCTTCCTTTGCTAGAGCACAGGCAGCATGTAGGCGCTCACGAAAGCGACTAACGTAGTCCAACACATTTTCTTTCACACACAACTCTTGTGACAAAAACTGATCCTTAAGGACTTTCATAGGTCCTCTCATGGTGTGTCCAAACACCAGTTCAGCTGGGCTGAACCCTAGGGATTCCTGTACTGTCTCACGGACAGCAAACAATACTAGAGGAACTCCCTCATCCCAATCTTTCTCAGATTCCAAGCAATATTTACGGAGCATAGACTTCGGGTCTGATGCCAACGTTCAAGCGCACCCTGAGACTCTGGGTGATATGCGCTTGACACACGGTGTGTAACTGACAAGGATTTTAACACTTGTTTGAAAAGTTTAGAAAGGAAATTCGTACCCTGATCAGTTTGTATCACCTTAGGTAATCCAAAAGTTGAGAAGAATTTGATCAACGCTTTACTCACCACCGGAGCAGTAATCCTTCGCAGAGGAATGGCCTCTGGGTACCTGGTGGCCACACACATAATTGTCAACATAAACTGGTTACCAGATTTTGTTTTCGGTAATGGTCCAACACAATCAACCATCACATGTTCGAATGGTTCACCTATGGCCGGTATGGGACAAAGAGGCGCGGGGGAAATAACCTGGTTCGGTTTCCCAACTACTTGACAGGTGTGGCAAGTCCGACAGAACTGAGCCACATCTTGTTTTAAGCCAGGCCAAAAGAAATGTCGCAAAACTCGATCATAAGTCTTGGTGACTCCCAGATGTCCGGACCACTGGTGATCATGAGCGAGGGATAAAACATTTTGTCGAAAGGCTGTAGGAATCACTATTTGGTAAACAGCATTCCAATCTCCGCCAGCGTCAACATGGGAGGTCCATTTACGCATGAGGAGATTACCATCAATGAAGTATGCCATGTTTTTCTTCTTTAGCTCCTCCTCTGAGACAACACTAGAAAAACATTTAGCCAGGCTAATGTCAACCTGTTGGTTAGCGATCAGCTGCTCACGAGTAACTGGTAACTGTATTGCCTCAGCAACCAGTTCCACATCCTTCTTCCTTTCTCTGGGCTGTTGGTCAGACTGCACCAGCTTACCAGAGGTAGCACCCGAACTATCCTCTGGGTCACACTCTCTGAATAGAATCGTGTCTGACAAATCTACCACTTCACCCACTTGTCGTGCTTGAGCACGTGTGACAGCACAAGCGGGGAACACATCTGGATAACCCTGTGCCAGCTCCTCGGAGAGAGACTGGTCACTTTTATCCAATACCTCCAATATGGGTATTACCTTTCCTCCGGCAATATCGTTGCCCATTATAAAGGTCACCCCTTTTACTGGCAACATCGGACGTACGCCAACTCTGAACAATCCACTGACTAACTCAGAGTGTACGTTCACAAAGTGCAATGGCACTGGGGACGAAACCCATTTCAATTCCTTGTACTAACACACTGGAACCACAATATGTATTATTAGACAAGGGCAACACATCAGCTAGTATGAACGACTGCGCCGCACCAGTATCTCTGAGGATTCTAACTGGACGCTGAGACGCTTCATCATCTGATATAGAAACAAACCCCTCAAAAATGAACGGTTCATAACTGTGATCTGGGACAGGGACTTTCAAACCACATTCACTATGAGGCTTCTGTCTTGATTCCGGCCTTACAACCGTACGAATCAGCCCAACACCCGTTGGCGGCCTGGCGTGCTGAGGCATCCCCGGTTTGCGTTTTTAGCAGAAAGCAATCATTAACCATATGTCCCACCTTATGACAATAGAAACAGTGACGCACATCTTTTGGGCGTGCTGGATGTACTGCTGGTCGACTAGGACTAGAAGTTAGCAACTCCGCAGCCCTGCTCTCCGTGCGAGCGCGAAAACACGCTCTTATGCGTCAACACAAACTTCGTCTGCCAATACAGACGCTTCCGACAGTGAGGATACTTTCTGTTCGTTCAGATAAACTACAATGCGTTCCGGTAAACAATTTTTAAACTCTTCTAACAAGATTAACTCCCGTAGAGAGTTAAAATCAGTTACCTTACTAGCACTGTGCCATTTGTCAAACAGATTTCCTTTGTCTCTAGCAAACTCCACATAAGTCTGAGTAGGAGACTTTTTGTGAGACCTAAATCTCTGTCGATATGCCTCAGGAACAAGCTCATAGGCACGAAGAACAGTAGCTTTGACCACCTCATAATTCAAACTGTCTTCAAGAGGTAGCGCTGCCAGAACCTCTTGGGCTTTACCTGTTAGCTTACACTGAAGTAATAGGCACCATACCTCGTCGGGCCATTTCAATGCTACCGCTATACGTTCAAAAACACTGAAATAGGAATCAACCTCTGACTCCTGAACACAGGTACCAAGGTGATCTGCCTACTAATATCAAACGTAGCAGATGACACAGCTGGTGAGGATGGCTCACTAGCAGGCATAGTATTAGCAGAGACTAACCTCGCTGTTTCTGCCTCTAGTTCCATTTTACGCATCGCCAGTTCTTGATCAAGCCTACGCGTCTCCAGTTCTTGATCAAGCCTACGCGTCTCCAGTTCTTGATCAAGCCTACGCGTCTCCAGTTCCATCTTACGCGTCTCCTGTTCTATCTTACGCGTCTCCTGTTCTGCCTTACGCGTCTCCTGTTCTGCCTCTAGCTCCATTTTACGCATCTCCAGCTTGTCTTGCCTGATTTGTGCCCGCTCTTCCGCCTCCATTTGGAGCCGCGTCGAGCGGACATCGATCCTGGCATCACTGTCAGTCAGTGGGGAGAGTGGGTCATAACGGGGCAATGTGGCTGGAGCCTTAGCCTCGTCCTCAGACACTGATGGGCTTACAGAAACATCAACCACATCCCCTACAGGAGCAGCAGACTCGCTCGTTTAACAATATCGCTAGCACTACTTCCCTAACTTCTGCTTTCACTATACCCCTCGGTATGGGTACAGAAAAGTGGTCAGCCAAAGCCTGTAGATCCACTCTACGACAATTCTCAAAAACCTCCCACGTAGGGTTTTCCAAAAATGCTTCCAAATCAAAAGTAGCCATCCTACTAACTACACGAGCCGTCGACTACTGAACACACACAAAAAAAAACAGGTAGTTACAGCTGCTAAGCTCAACACTGAACCAGACACTTACTAATTTGCACGAGTAGCATGGGATAGATCCCGGACGAGCCCCCACTTTATGTTACGAACCCCGTGGCTCTAAACGTCTAGGGTGGATGGACATGAGACCCGTAACATAAATTATGCAAATTATAAGTGTGACCTGGAACAGCGAGAACCAAACATGACACAACAACCATGAGCTACCGTCAAACTTAAATGGTTTATTACTAAACACACGGTAAAGGTTTGGGAAAAAGGGCTGAGCAGGACCCAAGAAATGAAACAATAGTGTAAAACCCCTAAACTGATCTAGCCTGCCTAAAGAACCGCTAGGCTACTGCTACCATACAAAAAATACAGTGGGTGGTCCGCTCAGGTCTAACTGGTGTTTATAGACAGATTTCTTCCCTACGGGTAATGTACGCCCAAGGGCAACTAGCTTAAACTCCCCTTTTCCCAAAAAACACACAAAGCTACTAAACAGGGTAATCAGCAATTTAGTGAGTACACAACACACAGGACACCACCGTGTCCATACTCACATATGGCAAAAAGTCTCTCTCTCTTGCAACAAACACAAGTCTGGTTTTATACAATGGGCTGTGTGATTCAACAAACGAGTAACAGGTGGTGCTATTCACAGGAATGTTCACTGATTGGTCCAATCAGCAGACACCTCAACGACCACCAATCAGGAACATATAGGACACCTGTGATTAGGGCAGAAAGAGTAGAAACACACAAAAACACAGGATACCTGTATCCGTAACAACCACTAGGAGGAGACTGTAGTGATGAGGCTCTACCACTAGGAGGAGACTGTAGTGATGAGGCTCTACCACTAGGAGACTGTAGTGATGAGGCTCTACCACTAGGAGGAGACTGTAGTGATGAGACTCTACCACTAGGAGGAGACTGTAGTGATGAGTCTCTACCACTAGGAGACTGTAGTGATGAGGCTCTACCACTAGGAGACTGTATTGATGAGGCTCTACCACTAGGAGACTGTAGTGATGAGTCTCTACCACTAGGAGGAGACTGTAGTGATGAGGCTCTACCACTAGGCGGAGACTGTAGTGATGAGTCTCTACCACTAGGAGGAGACTGTAGTGATGAGGCTCTACCACTAGGCGGAGACTGTAGTGATGAGTCTCTACCACTAGGAGGAGACTGTAGTGATGAGTCTCTACCACTAGGCGGAGACTGTAGTGATGAGGCTCTACCACTAGGAGGAGACTGTAGGGATGAGTCTCTACCACTAGGAGGAGACTGTAGTGATGAGGCTCTACCACTAGGAGGAGACTGTAGTGATGAGTCTCTACCACTAGGAGGAGACTGTAGTGATGAGGCTCTACCACTAGGAGGAGACTGTAGTGATGAGGCTCTACCACTAGGAGGAGACTGTAGTGATGAGTCTCTACCACTAGGAGGAGACTGTAGTGATGAGGCTCTACCACTAGGAGAAGACAATGACTAGTCATACGCTGACTGGATGACAAGCTATGGCAGTGTTCATTTTGGCATTCTTTTTTTAGATTTATTGTAGTCTTAGTCATTTTGACCAAAATATCAAGTCACATTTTTGTCATTTGAATAATGGTTTAGTCTAGGATTTGTCAAAATGACAAAAAGTTGGCAATTTTTGTCAACTAAATACCCTTTCTTTTTAGTCATCAGATTTGTATTGCCTCATTAACCTATAGTAAACATAAATAACTGACTTCCATGGGCATACATAGCCTTTTCCTACCAACATATTTTTCTGCATTATAGAAGGATTATCTGGCCATGTAAATTCCTAATTCAGCCTACATAGATATTGCACGTTACATGAGAGAGCGAGATCACTCCGTGACAACAGTCACTGACTCAAAGAGGGTAGAGCACATTTCAAACATTGCTTTCTTTCTGTGCCACCAAATGTTTGCATGCAGGCTACTGGTAATGCTATTGGTAATGTTCAGTTGAAAAACATTCTTGAACTTTGCAGATAGAAAACCATGAATAAGAGCCGACGTTATTTCTTATTCAACATGTCAGAGAGGCATGTTTGTTCTACATACCATATTTCTATCTGAACGTTCCAAAACATTGCATCCTGCTGAACGCAGCCCAGGTTGTTAGCAATAGCTAGTTAATGAGGTAACATGACTGAACAAGGTGTAGCCTAAATAAATGGTTAACGGTCCGGTTATGAATGTAAAATGCGGGCCGCCACGATAGAAAGGAAACAAATCGTAGCGCCGGTAGACTTAGTAGTCAGATTTTAGTCAGAGATAGTTTTGTCAAGTTGATTTTTTAGTCAAATGAAATAGCAATTATTTTGGTTTAGCTATATTTTTTTTCTGGGTCTGTTTAGTCAGTTATATAGTCTCTTCAATTGCCTCTGAAAAATAGGTGTTTGACAAATATTTGAGTCACCATTTTTTGGGGGACAAAATTAATACTGTGCTATGATGGTACTAGATTAGGACTGAAAGGAAGGATGTGTTACCCTTAAATGGTGTCTTGGCTGTTGGACCGATGTTTCATATCTCTCTCTCTCTCTGTGTGTGTGTGTGTGTGTGTGTGTGTGTGTAGGATACACTACAGCGGGTACTCCATATAAAGTGCCCCCCACCCAGATGAACGGCGCACCCCCGCCCTACTCCCCCTCCCCCAACCCCTACCAAACAGCCATGTACCCAATCAGAAGTGCCTACCCCCAGCAGAGCATGCAGAACCTGCAGAACTTGTATGCACAGGTAAGCACACACACCCTTCACACACCCTTCACACACCCTTCACACACCCTTCACACACCCGCACACCCTTCACACACCCGCACACCCTTCACACACCCACACACCCACACACCCTTCACACACCCACACACCCTTCACACACCCTTCACACACCCTTCACACACCCGCACACCCTTCACACACCCACACACCCTTCACACACCCTTCACACACCCGCACACCCTTCACACACCCTTCACACACCCGCACACCCTTCACACACCCACACACCCTTCACACACCCACACACCCTTCACACACCCACACACCCTTCACACACCCACACACCCTTCACACACCCACACACCCTTCACACACCCTTCACACACCCGCACACCCTTCACACACCCACACACCCTTCACACACCCGCACACCCTTCACACACCTGCACACCCTTCACACACCCGCACCGTACTCTACCAACTCCTACCCTCATCAGCTTCTACACACACACACACACACCTATATACAATCCTAACCTCAGCATACACACACCGTACTCCCTCAACGTCTACCCTCAGTAGAACCTTTACGTATCGGTAAGCTCACTCACACCCTAACCTCTGTCTCTGTCTCCCTGTAGGCAGCATCGTATTATGGCCAGCCAGTGTATGCGGCTCAGCCATATGTAAATCAACAACACTACTCACATGCACACACACACATAAACACACACTAATACAGACCCGCTCTAACCTCTGTCTCTCTGTCCCCTGTAGGCTTATTACACGCAGCCAGTGTATGCCGCTCAGCCTCAGCCCCATGTCATCCACCACACCACGGTGGTTCAGCCAAACAGCATGCCCTCAGCCCTCTACCCCGCCCCTGTCCAAGCCCCTAGAAACAATGGAATGGCTGCCATGGGGATGGTTGCCGGGACCACCATGGCTATGAGTGCAGGTAGGGCTGATGACTGAGGAAACTGATGTAGCTACAGAATGTGTTGACGTTACGTAAACAAGGAAGATATTTTCATATTAAATACCTTTTTTAATGATTGAATTTAATTTCCTATGCTAAATTGATTATACTTAAGTTATGCTAAAATTATAATATTGCTGTTATGTGTTTTTGGTGTAAGTGTTATTAGTTTAGTCGGTGCCATATTGACCATAGTGCTACGGTCAAAACAATAGTGACAAAATGACATCCAACACTGATGATGCGTGTGACGTCCTGTAGGAACCCTGCTGACCACACCCCAGCACGCTCAGCTGGGAGCGCACCAACACGTCACCATGCCACAGTACCGGCCCCAGGGCACACCGGGATACAGCTATGTCCCTCCCCACTGGTAGAACCCCCCCCCCAAAAAAAAGAAGTAAGTCATGTGACTAGCTCTCCTTATTTCTCTCTTTCACCTTGAACTTTTTCAAGTAATCTTATAATTCCAAATGTCCACATTCCACTCTCAATCAATCCAATGTCTTGTCACTCTTTCTCTGTGTCTGTGTCGTGTCATTTCAGATCTGGAGTCCAACATCGTATGCAACTACTCAAGTTTTACACGGGCTTCTTATGGTCACCATGGCAACATCACATCTGTCTGCAACAACAAAACTAAAGAGCAACGGACACTTGCTGCATTCTCTAGTGTTTTACAAAAGCTGCTTTAATTTTTTTTTTTACTCAAAGATTTTTTTTCTTTCTCCATTTATTTGCCAATATTTCGTTGCATTACTTTGTTTTCGTTGTTTTTTGGTGTTGTAATATATATATATTTTTTCCATCATTTAAATTTTTCCATCATCATTGGAACTCCAGAGTGATTGACCAATCACGAGTGTCTGTTGCCCTGCTTGTGGACTGTGTTCTGCTGCTGTGTGCCAGTGGTGGGAATGTACTGCTTACTTCCTGCTCCATCATCAATGTACTGGTCACTTCCTGCTCCATCATCACCACCTTTATCATCACCACCTTTATCATCACCAACTTATGCTGCCAAATTTTCTAACCATTAGATATCAGCACAGGGTTTTGATTTTATTTATTTAGATTTGTTTTAATCCCTTACTTTTCCTTTCCAACAAAGCACTGTCTTAGAACAGCCTGTTGTTTTCTCCTTCACATCCTCTGTTCCACTTCTCCTTCTGATCTTCAGTTCATCTTCTGATAACAAGGGTTGTCTTCCAGCTTATAGCTGTTTCTTAGATAGATCTGTAACGTCTTGATACGCTGTCTGACTAGATCTGTAATGACTAGATCCGCTGTCTGACTAGATCTGTAATGACTAGATCTGCTGTCTGACTAGATTTGTAATGACTAGATCCGCTGTCTGACTAGATCTGTAATGACTAGATCCTCTTTCTGACTAGATCTGTAATGACTAGATCCGCTGTCTGACTAGATTTGTAATGACTAGATCCGCTGTCTGACTAGATCTGTAAAGATCTGCTGTCTGACTAGATCAGTAACGACTACACTACCGGTCAAACGTTTTAGAACACCTACTCATTCAAGTTTTTTTTTCAAGACTGTTGGAAAAGCATCCCAGGTAAAGCTGGTTGAGAGAATGCCAAGAGTGTGCAAAGCTGTCATCAAGGCAAAGGGTGGCTATATAAAATATATTTAGATTTGTTTAACACTTTTCTGGTTACTACATGATTCCATGTGTTATTTCATAAAATAAAAAATAAAATAATTGGTCATTTAGCAGACGCTCTTATCCAGAGCGATTTCATAGTTTTGATGTCTTCACTATTATTCTACAATGTAGAAAATAGTAAAAATAAAGAAAAACCCTTGAATGAGTAGGTGTTCTAAAACGTTTGACCTGTGCCGTAGATCTGCTATCTGATTAGATCTGTGACGACTAGATCTGCTGTGTGGCTGTTAAGACGTGGTATGCAGCATCACAAGGGCCACAGTACTTACCAGTTACTGAATTCATCTCAATCTAGAGGCCGTTTATGTCTTTTAGCTTAAACCTATAAATTACAAGATATATTTATATAGCTGTGTGTGTTTGTACAGGATGTGTGGTCATGCACACAGTCACACAATTACACACACACATACACAGTCTTGTATAACTAACCTTGTGGGGACACACAAAAATCATATAAATACACACACAAGTCATACTTAGAGCTGGATCACTTAATGTCAATCAAATAATCAGACGTTGAATCAAACGTGTGCCAACACAGTTAAACACACACGCACACACATGCACACACAGTACATTAAACCACCACTCGGACTGATGGCGTGTTGAGGAACATGTTAAAGAGTTAAAGAGATGTGGAAGCACTGGGCAGGGTGACATGGCAGAGGAGGGGAGGGGAGGGGAGGGGAGAGGAAGAGAGGAGGGGAGTGGTGGGTCAGGAGGGGAGGGGAGAGCAGCAGGGAACGGTGTGTGTGTGTGCCATGTTTCAGGGTTTTAATAGATTAGTATGAATCACAGTTAGGATCTGTGGGGCACGGGTCATTACAAAGCATTTACAATGTATCGAAGTAGATCAAGTCGTTAATTGCAATAAGAGGAAATGCCTCGTTATACGGTTACCACACAGTAATTATTTTATAGTCGTTTTGAATTAAGATAATTTTAAAATCCTTATTCTGGTAATCCTTAAATCTGGATTATGGGCTCTGTATCCAGCCTCAATCCCTTTAAATCACTGTTACTGTATTCTGAGGTGGCAGCAGTACATATCAGAGTTATTGTAATAATCGCACGAGGAAGCTTGCACAATAAAAAACCTGACAACAATAATTTATACTAGTTACCAGGTAGATAGACTTCGTAGTGAAACAGAGAGAGGCAGTTTAAACTGTCATTTAAGAAAACAAAACAATAGATATCAAGCGTTCAGTAAGGTGTCCTTAGTCCTGATAATGTTTGTGCTAGTTAGTATAATTCTCAACAAAAGAAAATGGCTTATTGTTGTTCATGAGCATTTATTTAATCAACCACTATTTCAGTGTTGTTTCGCATTGAGGTTTCGGAAAAAAATATGGCGTGTTTTTCTTTCTGTGGTCTTTTGAACATAAGGATGGTTCATATTCAGGTGTAGTGTAGCATGGAGCGTCATGCATCACAATGCAGTCTGTTTATACACTGAGTGGTTGTGTGTTACTGCGAAGCATGCTTTTATCAACTTCAAGATATTCACCACCTTTTAGAATCTAATAAATCAGACATTACCCACTCTCTCTCTCTCCCCCCCACCTCTCTCTCTCTCCCTCGCTCTCCCTCTCGCGCAGTCCCTCCTTCCTTCACACTCTCTGGTTTGTCCTTCCCGCTCAGTGGTGTATTTTAGTAAATGTTATTTAATAAGTCCAGTTGTTGGTCTTTGTCAAATCCCAAACATGATCTGTCTGAAAATCTGTTCTTCACGTAAATTCTAATGTAATAATTAGTTACTAATGACCTCCACATCCTGCCATCGGGGTTGGAACTGGTCTCTGTTTCTCAATATATGTATCTCTCTTCCTCAATTTTACTCCTCCCCCTCCTCCCCCCCCTCTCTCTGTCTGTGGCTCTGTGTTCCAGCTCCCTCTCATGCTCTCTCTCTCGCTCTCTCTCTCCCCCTTTAAACGTTGGTAAAAAGCAGCCCTCGGCACCTCTTCATTACAGAGATGAAGTGAGGTGTAATGGCAGACTGGAACCATGTAGATGACCAGGACTGTAGATGTCTCATGTAATCCAATCTAATCCTAGCTGAGGTTGTGCTCTGGATGGGGTGTCACACTAACCCACCAGAGTCTGGTGCACAGTCTGACATCAACCTCTAGCTCATGTAGATCTGAGAGGGTTGGATGGGTTGAAGCAAGATGGTTGTTCAACTACTGAACCTACCAGAAGATGGAGCTGTTACCTGTGTTGCTTGAACCCATCAGATGCTTTAAGAGCAACTGATAAGTGGATGATTTTTGGAATGGGGCAAAGGAATTCCCTCCAGTATTCTACACCTCGGCCTAAAATAGGAAACAGAATGTTGGATTTCCTGAGCCGTGTAAAGTTGAGCGCTTTTTACCATAAGTGTTATTTAAGGTTTTAACTGCGATTTTGTGTTTTATTATTCTATAGCACAAGTCTCAGCGGTTCGGCTAACACACTCATTCCGAGGGGGCTTGTTTCGGACTTTCTCACACACACACACACACACACACACACACTGTCACCTGTTTGCATGCCTGTGTTTTTGATGGGAGTGATGTCAGGAGGGATTGGGTCAATTCCAGGAAGGGAACTGAATTTCAACTCGTTCTCTGAATTCAAATCGAATTGACCCTAACCCTGATGAAACACTTACCTGCAGAGCTCAAAGGGGGATATATTTTAAGGTATTTTTACTCGTACTCTATCAACTTATGATTCCTTCACCTTTTGTATCATTCCATCTCTGAATACGTTTCCAAAAATGTGAAAGAAGTTAAAGATCCTTTAAAGATGTTAAAGGATTATTTGTTGTTGATGTTTTTGTGTATTTTACTCTTCTTCATTATGTCAAATCAAAATGGTGTCAAACACCAACCTCTCCCCCACTTCTCTTTTTCTGACTCTCTTCTTTTGCCTCAGTGGTCATGTCTTAACAGTTTTCATATCTTAGCAGTTTCCTCAAATTAAAACCCAACTATTGGAGGTATGGTGGACTTGTTTTTGTGTGTTTTTTTTCCTCGATGTTCTGCAGCTTTTTATTTCTAAAATAATAATTTGAACACTAAATGTGATGCAAAAAGTGGAAATTCCTCGTCTTCCAAAATACTTTAATCCCTGGAGCGAGTTTAGGAACAACCCCCTTGAAGTTTGGTACCCAGTTTGCACAAACAATGGTAACATTACCCTACCGTTGTGGCAAACTATGGCACAACGTTTTCTCAACGTTGCGTGAACTGAATTGTATGTTAGCTCTTGGTCCAGTGTCGCGGACCCACGTCAGGCTTGTGATATGAAGTGTAAATCTGTTTTGAATTTTGGTTTTTTTATGTTTTTGTTAATTTTGTTTTTATTTTTTTGAAGATCAGTTAGTGATCTTCATACCATAACTAAGCCAAGTTTGTAATTGTATAATATTTACTGTAAGATGTAGAACATCGAATAACTATTAAAATGTTCCTATAAAAGGAATTCTGTCTTAGTCTCTACTTTCTGAGTGGAAGTTTTTCTGGCCATCGAATATAGCACAAGTAGGTGTGTATTAGGACCAGTGCTGTGACTAACACCAACAGTAGTGACGGATGAATGAAGAATTGGGTGGGTGCCATAAGGTGTGGTTTCATTAGAACTGCTTTAAGTAATAGTAGTGGTAGTTGGGTGCATTCGTAGCCTCTGACTATAGTGATGGTTTAAGGCTACATATTTCAGGAAGGTCCAATAGCACACAGGGTAGAGGTCGTGCTGCTGATCCTACAGACAGTGAAAGTCTGTGTGTAGGTGTAGCTGATTGAGAAAGAGACGTCTGTCTTTCACTTCTCCCTCCAGGCCCCCTGCCAGGCTTTCTGGGTAGTTGAGCAATACACACCACTCCCTATGCATGCACACGCACAAACACGCACTGATGGCACAAGCGGGGAGCCCAGCCAACAGAGTTGCAGTAGTCGAGACAGGATATTACAAGTGCCTGGATTAGGACCTGATGAACCCCAGGGGACTGTGTCAGCACTGTCATCAACCCCAGACGGATGGAGGAGTGAAGCTGAGAGCCCAGACTGAGGGAGGAGTGAAGCTGAGAGCCCAGACTGAGGGAGGAGTGAAGCTGAGAGCCCAGACTGAGGGAGGAGTGAAGCTGAGAGCCCAGGCTGAGGGAGGAGTGAAGCTGAGAGCCCAGACTGAGGGAGGAGGAAGCTGAGAGCCCAGACTGAGGGAGGAGTGAAGCTGAGAGCCCAGACTGAGGGAGGAGTGAAGCTGAGAGCCCAGACTGAGGGAGGAGTGAAGCTGAGAGCCCAGACTGAGGGAGGAGTGAAGCTGAGAGCCCAGACTGAGGGAGGAGTGAAGCTGAGAGCCCAGACTGAGGGAGGAGTGAAGCTGAGAGCTCAGACTGAGGGAGGAGTGAAGCTGAGAGCCCAGACTGAGGGAGGAGTGAAGCTGAGAGCCCAGACTGAGGGAGGAGTGAAGCTGAGAGCCCAGGCTGAGGGAGGAGTGAAGCTGAGAGCCCAGACTGAGGGAGGAGTGAAGCTGAGAGCCCAGACTGATGGAGGAGTGAAGCTGAGAGCCCAGGCTGAGGGAGGAGTGAAGCTGAGAGCCCAGACTGAGGGAGGAGTGAAGCTGAGAGCCCAGACTGAGGGAGGAGTGAAGCTGAGAGCCCAGGCTGAGGGAGGAGTGAAGCTGAGAGCCCAGGCTGAGGGAGGAGTGAAGCTGAGAGCCCAGGCTGAGGGAGGAGTGAAGCTGAGAGCCCAGACTGAGGGAGGAGTGAAGCTGAGAGCCCAGACTGAGGGAGGAGTGAAGCTGAAAGCCCAGACTGATGGAGGAGTGAAGCTGAGAGCCCAGGCTGAGGGAGGAGTGAAGCTGAGAGCCCAGACTGAGGGAGGAGTGAAGCTGAGAGCCCAGACTGAGGGAGGAGTGAAGCTGAGAGCCCAGGCTGAGGGAGGAGTGAAGCTGAGAGCCCAGACTGAGGGAGGAGTGAAGCTGAGAGCCCAGACTGAGGGAGGAGTGAAGCTGAGAGCCCAGACTGAGGGAGGAGTGAAGCTGAGAGCCCAGGCTGAGGGAGGAGTGAAGCTGAGAGCCCAGACTGAGGGAGGAGTGAAGCTGAGAGCCCAGACTGAGGGAGGAGTGAAGCTGAGAGCCCAGACTGAGGGAGGAGTGAAGCTGAGAGCCCAGACTGAGGGAGGAGTGAAGCTGAGACAGAGCCAGAGATCCAGAGAGCTCAAGAGCACAGAGAGGCGTCAGACATCTGATCTAGGCCTATCGCAAAACATATTCATATCAGTGTCAGTACATCTATGACCAATGTCCATAATTTGAATGAATGTCCATGAATTAAAGGTTTCATTTCCAGTCAGAAGAGTAGATGATCTCTTATTAGTGCAGAGGTCAGAACAGACATTTCCGCTGCAGTGGCATCCAACCTTTGACTGTGTCACTCACATGCACACAGTCCGGGGGGACATTGATCTTTGTGGAAAAGTATAACTTATAGTTCCAACGAAAATCACCCAAATATCCTTACACTAATGTTAGGCCTTATTAGGTTTCCCAAACAACGGGGGGTTGGGACCCATGGGGGGTTGGGACCCATGGGGGGGTTGGGATCCATGGGGGGGTTGGGATCCATGGGGGTTGGGACCCATGGGGGGGTTGGGACCCATGGGGGTTGGGACCCATGGGGGGTTGGGATCCATGGGGGGTTGGGACCCATGGGGGGGTTGGGACCCATGGGGGGGTTGGGATCCATGGGGGGGTTGGGATCCATGGGGGGGTTGGGATCCATGGGGGGGTTGGGATCCATGGGGGGTTGGGACCCATGGGGGGGTTGGGACCCATGGGGGGGTTGGGACCCATGGGGGGGTTGGGATCCATGGGTGGATAGTGGCTGACTCTCTCTTGAACCCAGCTACAGAGCAAGCTCTCTTTGGGTGTCACAGTCCAGGGGGCATTGATCTTTGCACAAACATACAACTGATGATAGCTCCAACAGAACATAAAAAAACGAAATCTCCTGATATTAATCCTGTTAGGTTTCCCACAACAACGAGGGGCTGGGGACCATGAGTGGGGTAATGGCTGATTCCTTCTTAAACACAGCTGCAGAGCAAGTTTCCAGACCTAGCTATTAGATTATCATGACCATAGAGTTTCCAGACCTACACTACCAGTCAAAAGTTTTAGAACACCTACTCATTCAAGGGTCTTTCTTTATTGGCCTGGCCTCCACAATCCCCCGACCTCAACCAAACTGAGATGGTTTGGGATGAGTCGGACAGCAGAGTGAAGGAAAAGCAACCAACAAGTGCTCAGCATATGTGGGAACTCCTCAAGACTGTTGGAAAAGCATTCCAGGTGAAGCTGGTTGAGAGAATGCCAAGAGTGTGCAAAGCTGTCATCAAGATAAAGGGTGGCTATTTGAAGAATCTTAAATTGTAAATATATTTTAATTTGTTTAACACTTTTTTGGTTACTACATGATTCCATATGTGTTATTTCATAGTTTTGATGTCTTCACTATTATTCTACAATGTAGAAAATAGTAAAAATAAAGAAAAACCTTTGAATGAGTAGGTGTTCTAAACCTTTTGACCGGTAGTGTAGCTGTTAGATCATAATGAACATAGAGATCCTGAGGTTATTATTCATGTCTAATGTTGATGACCACAGACCATCCCTCATATCTATGGCAGTACAGCTGGCTCTGTCTCCATCCTCCCCTAGTGTCTGGGGGCAGTACAGCTGTCTCTGTCTCCACCCTCCCTTAGTGTCTGGGGGCAGTACAGCTGGCTCTGCCTCCATCCTCCCCTGCAGGTTCAGCTGGCTCTGTCTCCATCCTCCCCTAGTGTCTGGGGGCAGTACAGCTGGCTCTGTCTCCATCCTCCCCTAGTGTCTGGGGGCAGTACAGCTGGCTCTGTCTCCATCCTCCCCTAGTGTCTGGGGGCAGTACAGCTGGCTCTGTCTCCATCCTCCCCTAGTGTCTGGGGCAGTACAGCTGGCTCTGTCTCCATCCTCCCCTAGTGTCTGGGGGCAGTACAGCTGGCTCTGTCTCCATCCTCCCCTAGTGTCTGGGGCAGTACAGCTGGCTCTGTCTCCATCCTCCCCTAGTGTCTGGGGGCAGTACAGCTGGCTCTGTCTCCATCCTCCCCTAGTGTCTGGGGGCAGTACAGCTGGCTCTGTCTCCATCCTCCCCTAGTGTCTGGGGGCAGTACAGCTGGCTCTGTCTCCATCCTCCCCTAGTGTCTGGGGGCAGTACAGCTGGCTCTGTCGCCATCCTCCCCTAGTGTCTGGGGGCAGTACAGCTGGCTCTGTCTCCATCCTTAGTGTCTGGGGGCATAGTACAGCTGGCTCTGTCTCCATCCTCCCCTTCGGGGGCAGACAGCTGGCTCTGTCTCAATCCTCCCCATAGTGTCTGGGGGCAGTACAGCTGGCTCTGTCTCCATACTCCCCTAGTGTCTGGGGGCAGTACAGCTGGCTCTGTCTCCATCCTGCTGGTGTCTGGGGCAGTACAGCTGGCTCTGTCTGCCATCCTACCTTAGTGTCTGGGGGCAGTACAGCTGGCTCTGTCTCCATCCTCACTAGTGTCTGTGGGGCAGTACAGCTGGCTCTGTCTCCATCCTCCCTAGTGTCTGGGGGCAGTACAGCTGGCTCTGTCTCCATCCTCCCCTAGTGTCTGGGGGCAGTACAGCTGGCTCTGTCTCCATCCTCCCCCTAGTGTCTGGGGGCAGTACAGCTGGCTCTGTCTCCATCCTCCCCCTAGTGTCTGGGGGCAGTACAGCTGGCTCTGTCTCCATCCATCCCCTAGTGTCTGGGGCAGTACAGCTGGCTCAGTCTCAATCCTCCCCTAGTGTCTGGGGCAGTACAGCTGGCTCTGTCTCAATCCTCCCCTAGTGTCTGGGGGCAGTACAGCTGGCTCTGCCCATCCCCCTAATGTCAGGTGCAGTCAATGTCTATCCCCTAGTGCTGGGGACAGTACAGCTCGCCCATTGATTTAGCCTCCTGTAGAGTGTTCAATAATACACAGCCCTGGCCACATCCCCCTCAGGAAGACACTGGTCTACTGACTAACTACCATGTAACTGCTAACTGCCACACCAGCTCACAGAACGTGACCGCAAAGTGCTGAAGCACGTAGAAATCGTCTGTCCTCAATTTCAACACTCACTACCGAGTTCCAAACTGCCTCTGAAGCGACGTCGGAACAATAACTGTTCATCAGGAGCTTCATGAAATGGGTTTCCATGGCCGAGCAGCCGCACACAAGCCTAAGATCACCATGCGCAATGCCAAGTGTCAGCTGGAGTGGTGTAAAGCTCGCCACCATTGGACTCTGGAGCAGTGGAAACGTGAATGCATAGTGCCAACTGTAAAGTTAGGTGGATGAGGAATAATGGTCTGGGGCTGTTTTTCATGTTTCGGGCTAGGCCCCTTAGTTCCAGTGAAGGGAACTCTTAACGCTACAGCATACAGTGACATTCTAGACGATTTTGTGCTTCCAACTTTGTGGCAACAATTTGGGGAAGGCCCTTTCCTGTTCCAGCATGACAATGCCCCCATGCACAAAGCGAGGTCCATAAGGAAATGATTTGTTGAGATCGGTGTGGAAGACTGGCCTGCACAGAGCCCTGACCGCAACCCCATCGAACACCTTTGGAATGAATTGGAACGCCGACAGCGAGCCAGGCCTAATCGGCCAACATCAGTGCCCGACCTCACTAATGCTCTTGTGGCTGAATGGAAGCAAGTCCCTGCAGCAATGTTCCAACATCTAGCGTCAAGCTTTCCCAGAAGAGTGGAGGCTGTTATAGCAGCAAAGGGGGGACCAACTCCATATTAATGCCCATACTTTTGGAATGAAGTGTACCTGCAAGGTACTTTCACCCTGATGTCACAACACCATTCAGAGTCAGAATCTGGCATTACACATACTGGTACACACCTATTTGACTAGCTTCTACATTAATGATCACACACTGGTGGCCTGTCATCATAAATCCTTCTGGTAAATAGCTGACATGTAGTAGTTATACAGGTCCAGGCCTGGGGGTGATGGAGGAAGTCCGTTGGAACATGATTACTGCCAGGAAAAAAAACGGCTCTAAATCCCAGCAGTCACACCTTGCAGGAGAGAAATGGTTACTGTAATATCTGCATGTACAGTACTAACCTGGGATACACTACATGCTGTAACTCAAGTGTGCGTGTGTTAGTTCACGAAATGCTCTTTTCTTTTCTTCTTTTTTTATGTGGTGGGTGAGGAGGGGGGGTTTATTGTGGGATTCTTTAAGATACTCGATTCCTTTTTCAGTAAACTGGAACATAAAGAGGACGGCGGGTCTTTGGCTAACAGTCATTATTGCTCAAGCCAAATTGTGCAATATTGCATTCTTTCAACACGCACACACACATGATGCAAGGCTACTGTATTGCATTAAATAATCCATCTCATAAGTCAGGCTCATTTAGTTGATTTGGAAAGTTGATTGCACAGAGAGCTCTGATTTACTTAAGTGTGTGAGTTAGGTGTACAGTTTGATTTAAGACGGCTGGCATTTCGAGCAGCTTTAATATTTCTGAAGCCGTTTGAATTTTGGCACTAATGAAACACAATATCTGTGCCAGAGTTTGGACGGAGTTATTGTGTAAACAGGTGAAGTGGCCTGTAGAAGGATGCAGCCGAGTACAGTCCACATATCTGGTCTGATTTTCCTAGATTTTAATGACGGAAGCAGGCCACTCTCCTTGGCTTACCAGTCGATGTAAAAACACTTATCAAATGTTTTTTATGTACATTTCTAAACCCCACACACAAACTTGTTCGGTGATTTCCTCTTCTGTCTGTCTCCCGTTCATGTGAACTGTACTGAACTTGCTTGCCTCAAGGTGTGCCAGCGGGTTGTCTTTTCAAAACCATGCTCACACTTCACAACATAAACTCCAACCTGAGGGCACACAGTCACACACACACACACACACACACACACACACACACACACACACACAGCCACATCCGGATGTGGTTGAGCCTGTACCTCCAAATTTGTGCAACTCCGATGAAAATAAACCAAACTAATGCTACTCTGGGATCTTTCAGTCAACTCTAACACTAGAATGCATGGAATATTTTCATGTTTGAACACTGATTTTGCCTACCTTGACCAGGTCTACATTCGTTCTGCTAGGATCTGAAGGCTTTGCAGTGGTTGTTGTTGTGATGAGGTATGTACCGGTATCATACGTTGGACATTGATTTTCAAGGCTGTTTTGATAGATTGCCTAACAGTTGGTTATGATCAATATTTGGATCCCATTCAAATCAATGACACGCCTCCCTGGTCACTGTTGAAATACTGTAAAGAGGAGGATGAAAGGAGAGGAATCAGTTATATCTCTTTCCATCAATACTATCTGACAAAATCTGTCAGGATGGACAGAGTTTCTGTCTGAACAGGCTGTAGCAGTTTGAGGGGGAAAGAGAGAGAATACTGATACCAAACAGACACATTCCTGCAAACACTCACTCCTCACTCTGGGAATGAATACAGATTATTGTAAATCCTCTAATGCTGTGTCTTGTATATATATCACGTGTCTTATCCTTTCTCTCCTTCTGACTAACAGGCTACACTAGGCAGTCTCTTCTGGCTAACAGGCTACACTAGGCAGTCTCTTCTGGCTAACAGGCTACACTAGGCAGTCTCTTCTGGCTAACAGGCTACACTAGGCAGTCTCTTCTGACTAACAGGCTACACTAGGCAGTCTCTTCTGGCTAACAGGCTACCCTAGGCAGTCTCTTCTGACTAACAGGCTACACTAGGCAGTCTCTTCTGGCTAACAGGCTACACTAGGCAGTCTCTTCTGACTAACAGGCTACACTAGGCAGTCTCTTCTGGCTAACAGGCTACACTAGGCAGTCTCTTCTGACTAACAGGCTACACTAGGCAGTCTCTTCTGGCTAACAGGCAACACTAGGCAGTCTCTTCTGGCTAACAGGCAACTCTAGGCAGTCTCTTCTGGCTAACAGGCTACACTAGGCAGTCTCTTCTGGCTAACAGGCAACACTAGGCAGTCTCTTCTGGCTAACAGGCTACACTAGGCAGTCTCTTCTGACTAACAGGCTACACTAGGCAGTCTCTTCTGACTAACAGGCTACACTAGGCAGTCTCTTCTGGCTAACAGGCTACACTAGGCAGTCTCTTCTGGCTAACAGGCTACACTAGGCAGTCTCTTCTGGCTAACAGGCTACACTAGGCAGTCTCTTCTGGCTAACAGGCTACACTAGGCAGTCTCTTCTGGCTAACAGGCTACACTAGGCAGTCTCTTCTGGCTAACAGGCTACACTAGGCAGTCTCTTCTGACTAACAGGCTACACTAGGCAGTCTCTTCTGACTAACAGGCTACACTAGGCAGTCTCTTCTGGCTAACAGGCTACACTAGGCAGTCTCTTCTGGCTAACAGGCTACACTAGGCAGTCTCTTCTGGCTAACAGGCTACACTAGGCAGTCTCTTCTGACTAACAGGCTACACTAGGCAGTCTCTTCTGGCTAACAGGCTACACTAGGCAGTCTCTTCTGACTAACAGGCTACACTAGGCAGTCTCTTCTGGCTAACAGGCTACACTAGGCAGTCTCTTCTGACTAACAGGCTACACTAGGCAGTCTCTTCTGGCTAACAGGCAACACTAGGCAGTCTCTTCTGGCTAACAGGCAACACTAGGCAGTCTCTTCTGGCTAACAGGCTACACTAGGCAGTCTCTTCTGGCTAACAGGCAACACTAGGCAGTCTCTTCTGGCTAACAGGCTACACTAGGCAGTCTCTTCTGACTAACAGGCTACACTAGGCAGTCTCTTCTGACTAACAGGCTACACTAGGCAGTCTCTTCTGACTAACAGGCTACACTAGGCAGTCTCTTCTGGCTAACAGGCTACACTAGGCAGTCTCTTCTGGCTAACAGGCTACACTAGGCAGTCTCTTCTGGCTAACAGGCTACACTAAGCAGTCTCTTCTGGCTAACAGGCTACACTAGGCAGTGTCTTCTGGCTAACAGGCTACACTAGGCAGTCTCTTCTGACTAACAGGCTACACTAGGCAGTCTCTTCTGACTAACAGGCTACACTAGGCAGTCTCTTCTGGCTAACAGGCTACACTAGGCAGTCTCTTCTTGCTAACAGGCTACACTAGGCAGTCTCTTCTGGCTAACAGGCTACACTAGGCAGTCTCTTCTGGCTAACAGGCAACACTAGGCAGTCTCTTCTGGCTAACAGGCTACACTAGGCAGTCTCTTCTGGCTAACAGGCTACACTAGGCAGTCTCTTCTGGCTAACAGGCTACACTAGGCAGTCTCTTCTGGCTAACAGGCTACACTAGGCAGTCTCTTCTGGCTAACAGGCTACACTAGGCAGTCTCTTCTGGCTAACAGGCTACACTAGGCAGTCTCTTCTGGCTAACAGGCAACACTAGGCAGTCTCTTCTGGCTAACAGGCTACACTAGGCAGTCTCTTCTGACTAACAGGCTACACTAGGCAGTCTCTTCTGGCTAACAGGCTACACTAGGCAGTCTCTTCTGACTAACAGGCTACACTAGGCAGTCTCTTCTGACTAACAGGCTACACTAGTCAGTCTCTTCTGGCTAACAGGCTACACTAGGCAGTCTCTTCTGGCTAACAGGCAACACTAGGCAGTCTCTTCTGGCTAACAGGCTACACTAGGCAGTCTCTTCTGACTAACAGGCTACACTAGGCAGTCTCTTCTGGCTAACAGGCTACACTAGGCAGTCTCTTCTGACTAACAGGCTACACTAGGCAGTCTCTTCTGACTAACAGGCAACACTAGTCAGTCTCTTCTGGCTAACAGGCTACACTAGGCAGTCTCTTGTGACTAACAGGCTACACTAGGCAGTCTCTTCTGACTAACAGGCTACACTAGGCAGTCTCTTCTGACTAACAGGCTACACTAGGCAGTCTCTTCTGACTAACAGGCTACACTAGGCAGTCTCTTCTGACTAACAGTATCACCTCTTCTTTCATGAAGGACAGAGTTTCTGTCGGAGCAGGCTACAGACATATCACCTCTTCTTTCATGAAGGACAGAGTTTCTGTCGGAGCAGGCTACAGACATATCACCTCTTCTTTCGGGGAACGAGTGGAAAGATTTGTGACCCAGTGTCACAACATTTAAATACAAAGGGTTATTATGAGAGAACAACATGATACTCTTCCAGGGTTTCTTAAGAATCCTCCCCTGGGAGACCAGCTCCTCTAAGTGATGCTTTTGAATTAGGGTGTGAGAGTTACATTTACATTTTAGTCATTTAACAGATGCTCTTATCCAGAGCAACTTACAGTTAGTGCATCCATCTTACCCCCTAAGGTCGATGTCCGCACCCCCGCGGAAATATATATGTAAAGTTTTTTTTAGTATACAGTTTTTAAAAAAAACTTTAAATCCCATTGTGGATTTATTAGACTGCATAATTGCATTGGGGGCATACATACAGTACATACAGTGGGGGAAAAAAGTATTTAGTCAGTCACCAATTGTGCAAGTTCTCCCACTTAAAAAGATGAGAGAGGCCTGTAATTTTCATCATAGGTACACGTCAACTATGACAGACAAAATGAGAAAGAAATATCCAGAAAATCACATTGTAGGATTTTTAATGAATTTATTTGCAAATTATGGTGGAAAATAAGTATTTGGTCAATAACAAAAGTTTCTCAATACTTTGTTATATACCCTTTGTTGGCAATGACACAGGTCAAACGTTTTCTGTAAGTCTTCACAAGGTTTTCACACACTGTTGCTGGTATTTTGGCCCATTCCTCCATGCAGATCTCCTCTAGAGCAGTGATGTTTTGGGGCTGTCACTGGGCAACACGGACTTTCAACTCCCCTCCAAAGATTTTCTATGGGGTTGAGATCTGGAGACTGGCTAGGCCACTCCAGGACCTTGAAATGCTTCTTACGAAGCCACTCCTTCGTTGCCCGGGCGGTGTGTTTGGGATCATTGTCATGCTGAAAGACCCAGCCACGTTTCATCTTCAATGCCCTTGCTGATGGAAGGAGGTTTTCACTCAAAATCTCACGATACATGGCCCCATTCATTCTTTCCTTTACACGGATCAGTCGTCCTGGTCCCTTTGCAGAAAAACAGCCCCAAAGCATGATGTTTCCACCCCCATGCTTCACAGTAGGTATGGTGTGTTCTTTGGATGCAACTCAGCATTCTTTGTCCTCCAAACACGACGAGTTGAGTTTTTACCAAAAAGTTCTATTTTGGTTTCATCTGACCATATGACATTCTCCCAATCCTCTTCTGGATCATCCAAATGCACTCTAGCAAACTTCAGACGGGCCTGGACATGTACTGGCTTAAGCAGGGGGACACATCTGGCACTGCAGGATTTGAGTCCCTGGCGGCGTAGTGTGTTACTGATGGTAGGCTTTGTTACTTTGGTCCCAGCTCTCTGCAGGTCATTCACTAGGTCCCCCGTGTGGTTCTGGGATTTTTGCGCACCGTTCTTGTGATCATTTTGACCCCACGGGGTGAGATCTTGCGTGGAGCCCCAGATCGAGGGAGATTATCAGTGGTGTTGTATGTCTTCCATTTCCTAATAATTGCTCCCACAGTTGATTTCATCAAACCAAGCTGCTTACCTATTGCAGATTCAGTCTTTCCAGCCTGGTGCAGGTCTACAATTTTGTTTCTGGTGTCCTTTGACAGCTCTTTGGTCTTGGCCATAGTGGAGTTTGGAGTGTGACTGTTTGAGGTTGTGGACAGGTGTCTTTTATACTGATAACAAGTTCAAACAGGTGCCATTAATACAGGTAACGAGTGGAGGACAGAGGAGCCTCTTAAAGAAGAAGTTACAGGTCTGTGAGAGCCAGAATTCTTGCTTGTTTGTAGGTGACCAAATACTTATTTTCCACCATAATTTGCAAATAAATTCATAAAAAATCCTACAATGTGATTTTCTGGAGAAAAAAAATCTCAAGTTTGTCTGTCATAGTTGACGTGTACCTATGATGAAAATTACAGGCCTCTCTCATCTTTTTAAATGGGAGAACTTGCACAATTGGTGGCTGACTAAATACTTTTTTCCCCCACTGTATATGCAATGTATATGCACTGTTCAGCCTTACCTGTGGAGGGTGCACCCATGAAATGGGCTATCAGTCTACTCAGTGACACCAACAGAAAACAACTATGTAGAGTTTACACAAATATTAGCGTCATAGGTCTTATTGCAAGATTCTGAAGCCACTGTGAAATAAGCTCACTAGTCAACCTGTTGTGCGTATGACATACACTCTGAATGTGACCTGAAATGATAAATCCCGTATTGGTCTTTCACAGTCAGGCCAACCCAAGCTGTACTGTACAGTAGGCTAATAGTAGGACTACTATTGAAACAGATGAACTGAGTCAGAAATTCACAGGTTTCAGATGTTCACAAAAAAATAATAAGTATATGTTCTAAGTCCATAGCAATGCTTAAACCACATCAGGAGACCACTTTTGAGGTCTGGGAAAAATCTAAGAAATTTGGATTTTTGAGAGTAGTTACCCTTTAATTCAATTACATTTACATTTACATTTTAGTCATTTAGGAGCGACTTACAGTTAGTGAATACATATATATATATATATATTTTATATATACTGGCCCCCCGTGGGAAACGAACCCACAACCCTGGCGTTGCAAACGCCATGCTCTATCAACTGAGCTACATCCCTGCCGGCCATTCCCTCCCCTACCCTGGAAGACGCTGGGCCAATTGTGCGCCGCCCATGAGTCTCCCGGTCGCGGCCGGCTGCGACAGAGCCTGGATTCGAACCAGGATCTCTAGTGGCACAGTTAGCACTGCGATGCAGTGCCTTAGACCACTGCGCCACTCAATCAAACTATTGTTTGATTAGCAGTGTTTCTGTAGCACATGAGATGGAGTTTGCAAAAGAAATGGCCACTGGATTGATGCAAATAATCATGATATCATTCTGACAGGTAGGCATAGGCTACTTTGTAGCTAGTTAACATTTAATAGAGAAGGTTTTAAAGAAAGCCTTTCCATCTACCAGAAGACTGTTAGGCCCATCATGAGCATCTCTATATTTTTCCTGTTGCTTAATTGTTTGAAACCTGGACGTTTTACTTCATATTATCAGGCATGTCTTACCTTGCTTCAAAGTAGCCTATAGCCAAAATCCCACCATAGAAACGTGGAGGCAATTATTTCTATGAAGACTTACTCATATGCGTTCTCCTGTTCTATTGGTTGTCAACTTTATTTCATTGTCTAGTTGGCAAGGGCATTATCCGAATCATATTAGCAACCCATGATAGTTGTTGCATCTTTATTCCCATCACTTGTCCATGAAACCGCTTGCATGTGCGGTGCGCATTTTAGAACAGTGTTTTCCCGCAAATTGCATTTTGGAACGTTCACGCGTGCCTACGATACTATGTACTATACTGCCGTGTGTACATTACTGCGGCTAAACGGTGAAGAAATAATAGTTTATCAACATTTTAAGCAAAACATTACGATCTGTTCCATCAGCCCTATTAATTTATACGGCATATACCTCCACTACACTACTTTGATAAGTATCAGTGGGGATTAACAAGTGAGTATACGCAATGCCCACTGAAAAACAAGTGGGTATACATTTTACATTTTAGTCATTAGCAGACGCTCTTATCCAGAGCGACTTACAGTTAGTGAGTGCATACATTTTCACACTATACCCTCAACTACGGCTGCCTCCTGGGTGTGAGCCAGGTGCCCAGTTCAAAGCCCACGTAACGTAATTAGCACGGAGTAATGAGTAGGATTCTGTTTCCACATGCAAAAGTGACTGTTTTTGATAAACACGCTTTATCTGCCTTCCCAATGAAAAGTAGTTCGAAAATTCAAACATATATTTTATGGAAAAATACAATGCTGCCTTGTTGACAACATCACCGAGCCGCGCAGATTACTCTTCGATTTGACACCGCGCTCCTCCCTCAGTGCTTTTGCCGTCACATCACGGGCCTTCTAGACCGGTGCCGCGCGGCTTTGCATAATCGAATCCGCCCAATGTCAACGATATCATGCTCTCTGGTGCTGCAAAAAAACATGAAAATCAGTTGGACTTTATGAAGGATCTCCATTGATTGGCTTACTTATTTTTCTCATGAAAGTACTTTGTTTGGACTACTAGGCGACTGCCTCGTCAAACACGAGATAGACTGAGGCACCTTAGCAGGGTTGGATCTCCCGGTTGTTGACAGCAGCAGAGAAAGTCGATATTTTGTCGCAGCTGCAGAGGTAAGTGTTACAATTTCACTTTATATTTAGCCGACTCTAAATAACCTCATTGGCACATAGTATAGTCATTATACCATTATACCATAGTAGTCTGAAACATGTTTCCATAGAATATAAAATAATTTTGGCAATGGCTCTCCGAATTACATGTGATCAAATCTTCGAGACATATTTTTTTGGGCATGAGTTAATGACCTTAAAGGGGAATTCTGCGATCGATAGCTAGTTGTCTACATCATTTCTTAAACTTTTAAATTCACGATACAAACACATTAATTCTTGAAGAAAATAACGTATAAATCCTCATGAGCTCAGTTCAACTGTCGTACCTCATCAGAACCCAAGCTTGTTTTACTCCATTGTTTGTAAACAAAGTAATGTAAACAAACACTATATAGCCTTAAAACTAGAATATTGTTATGGTCATCCATAACTTTGTCTATGAATTTGAGAGTGGATACATTTCTCCAGGCCTACCCTCAGTTGTTTACCCAAACAGTTGTGGGGTAACTCCTATGTTATTGTTTGAACAGCAGACTCCCCCTTTAAACCACATAGCTATTTTAACCTGTTAACAACATGAAGTGGCCTATTATTGCTATTCAATAACCTTCAGTGTGTCATGATGAATGGTGGGGGATTTGTTGTCCTATTGCTGTAATTCGGATAAACAGGAAATCCTGTTTTGGTGAGGCACTTTAGAGCACCATGTTGATAAAGCCAACCCTTGAGTTGCTATTTTCTCACGCACACACACCTTGTTTGAGATGCAATAATATTTGATTAGGAACAGTAAGGACTATGTTGTGCATATGGAGTACAGTACCCACTCAGTTTTACAGCTTTCCATTCCTCTAGCTCTACCTTCCGTCCGAGACATGTTTAGGCTACTCAGTGTTTCCCATTTCCCTTAATCAAATCAAATCACATTTTATTGGTCACATAGACACGTGTTTAGCAGATGTTATTGCGGGTGTAGCGAAATGCTTGTGTTTCTAGCTCCGACAGTGCAGTATATCTAACAAGTAATATCTAACATTTATATGCATTTAGCCGTGGCATTTATCGTGGACCCCTGCTAACTCTGCCAACGTTGCTGAATAAATTCCTAGGGGAAACACTGTTAATTATTAATAAAATACATGGCTGATGAATGATATACAGTTGGTGCTATTACAGTGTTCTCTATATAACACCTCACTGCAGGAGAATAGTGTGTCTGTCTGTCTGTCTGTCTGTCTGTCTGTCTGTCTGTCTGTCTGTCTGTCTGTCTGTCCGTGTCTGTCTGTCTGTCTGTGTACACCTGTGTGTGCATCTTTTGTGATGGAAAGCATAATACGTGTATAGTGACCGCAGCAGTGTTTCCAGTAAAGGTCCTGTTGGATCGGACCACATCAGACATTAGTCAGGGTCCTGTGGGTGCTTTCTCTGGCTCCACTGGCACAGACACAGTTGACATAGAGGATGGAGGGAGATTGAGAAGCAGTGTGTATTCTATGTTAACCGCCTCTCTCCTGGTCTGGTGGGCGTAACGTTCATTCAGGGATGGACGAACTATACAGGTTGGTGCCAATGCTACAGATGGTGGATTTGGGGAGTTCCTCACCTACAGAGTAAAGTGCTTTGAGACCTGGTGAGGAATACAAATACAATCCGTTAACATGGTTTGTTATTGGCCAGAGTTAACTGTCCTGCATGTCTCTGTAGTTTACTGACGGTCCTTTCACCAGCTGCACATTCACTTCCTCCTCGCCTTGTGAAACCATGACAACTTCTGCCACGGTGACAGAGGTTAAATAAAGGTGAAATAAAATAAAAAATAAAATAAAAAAAACGGTGACAGAGGTATCTGTACGAACCCCTTAACAGAGAGGGTCTTCTTTAGAGCATACGTGCCTAAACACCCCTGGAGGATCTCCTTTAGGCTGGAACTGAAAGTCAGTAGCTGTAAGACTGCATGGGTTTGGAGACTAAACATAAGTAGTTTGAAGAATTGATATTGAGCTACAGTACATGATTAATAAGTAGTTTGAAGAATTGATATTGAGCTACATGCTGAATAAGCTGGTCTACTCACCATGATATCAGATAGATGGCTTGATGTTGAACTCAGCAGAGCAGACCTCTGTCAGGACACTCAGCAGAGCAGACCTCTGTCAGGACACTCAGCAGAGCAGACCTCTGTCAGGACACTCAGCAGAGCAGACTTCTGTCAGGACACTCAGCAGAGCAGACCTCTGTCAGGACACTCAGCAGAGCAGACCTCTGTCAGGACACTCAGCAGAGCAGACCTCTGTCAGGACACTCAGCAGAGCAGACCTCTGTCAGGACACTCAGCAGAGCAGACCTCTGTCAGGACACTCAGCAGAGCAGACCTCTGTCAGGACACTCAGCAGAGCAGACCTGTGTCAGGACATTCAGGAAAACTGCTGCTTCTGTGCATCAGATCTGATTTGAGCCTCTTTCCAGTCACTCCATGTTCCCCTAACTGTGTCACCCCAGGGGGAGAAGCCAGCTCTGAAGCCAGTAATCCGTAATGGTGGGTATTGTTTGTTGTAATATTGACCCAGAGTAGCACACAGACATCTGGACGCAACTTCTTATCTTGAAGCGTTGGTGTCCCCACTGGGTTAGGTGAGGGTCAGATAAACCCTGGCAACTTCCACTTTTCCCGTATGTCAATTTTAGAGTTATGCTTCCTCTGTCCTGGGTCTGTTTCTATGGTTACAACGTCTGTCTCCAGATTGATTGATGATGTAAATTGATTGAATCAGATATGGCCTTGGCTTTAAATGGCTTGTCAAGTGTGTGTGTGTGTGTGTGTGTGTCTGAGAGCCGTAGACAGGGTGACCGCCCCTCTCATCCATCCAGTAAAACCATAGACTGAAGACAGGGTGACCGCCCCTCTCATCCATCCAGTAATACCACAGACTGAAGACAGGGTGACCGCCCCCTCTCATCCATCCAGTAAAACCACAGACTGAAGACAGGGTGACCGCCCCCTCTCATCCATCCAGTAAAACCACAGACTGAAGACAGGGTGACCGCCCCTCTCATCCATCCAGTAAAACCACAGACTGAAGACAGGGTGACCGCCCCTCTCATCCATCCAGTAAAACCACAGACTGAAGACAGGGTGACCGCCCCCTCTCATCCATCCAGTAAAACCACAGACTGAAGACAGGGTGACCGCCCCTCTCATCCATCCAGTAATACCATAGACTGAAGACAGGGTGACCGCCCCCTCTCATCCATCCAGTAAAACCACAGACTGAAGAGGAGGCAGCAGCATTAGTCTTTGATTAGGCTGAGGAAAATATGCCTTCCTCGCATGGTCAGGGATTTAATCAGAGAATTTCATTATAGTGTGTGTGTGTGTGTGTGTAATCACTGTGCATGAGAAAGAGCAAATGAAAGATGAGGCTTAATGTTATCTTGTTGAAATATCTGATGTGTCTGGTTTGGAAGATAAGGCTTAATGTTATCTTGTTGAAATATCTGATGTGTCTGGTTTGGAAGATAAGGCTTAATGTTATCTTGTTGAAATATCTGATGTGTCTGGTTTGGAAGATAAGGCTTAATGTTATCTTGTTGAAATATCTGATGTGTCTGGTTTGGGTCACGTGATCATGCGGTTTATAAATAAGTAAGTGTGTGGCACTGCGTGTGTCTGGGTGTGTAATCTTGGCAAGCACACACACACACACACACACACACACACACACACACACACACACACGTGACGTGTGTCTGACAGCTTCTGCAGTGTGTGAGTTTGCACCTGTCTCTGCTTTCTGAGAATTCACTGGCGCAGACACACCACACGCACACACACGCACACACGCGCACACACACACACACACACACACTAGGTGGGCAATCTGGAGCTTTTTATTGGAAATGCACACACTCTTTGGGGAGGTTTCCATTAAAATGAAAGGATTTGTGCAAACACTTTGCCCAAAGGCCATGGGGGCTTTAGGGGGCTGGTGATGACACACACATTCACAGAGTGTGAGAGAAAGAGAGAGAGGGGGGAGAGAGAGAGATGGGGGAGTGTAGATAATAGCCTGGTGATTGCAGTTTGCTCCTCAGTGATGGAGGTTAATCAGCTGCCAGGAAATTGGTACTTCAGCCATCACACTCACACACATACACACACACACACACACACACACACACACACACACACACACACACACTGTGATATGGAATATTGGCACTCCCTTTCCTTCCCCCTCACTTGTCATTCATGGTATGAAATGTTGTGAAACCATGCGTCACTGTTCAGACAATAGGAGCCTAGTATGTTTGTTGGAGATTGGCTTTGGAAGGCAGCTCTAGTGATCTAAAACTTGCCCACGTGTGGTTTGGACGAAGAGAGATGTGGGTGATAATGATGATCTTGATGTTGATGGTGAAGGGGTTAGGATAAGAGGTTGATGGTGAAGAAGATAAGAGATTGAGGGTGAAAAGGATAAGAGATTGATGTTGATGGTAAAGGGGCTAGGATAAGAGATTGATGTTGATGGTGAAGGGGCTAGGATAAGAGATTGATGTTGATGGTAAAGGGGCTAGGATAAGAGATTGATGTTGATGGTGAAGGGGCTAGGATAAGAGATTGATGTTGATGGTGAAGGGGCTAGGATAAGAGATTGATGTTGATGGTAAAGGGGCTAGGATAAGAGATTGATGTTGATGGTGAAGGGGCTAGGATAAGAGATTGATGTTGATGGAGAAGGGGCTAGGATAAGAGATTGATGTTGATGGTGAAGGGGCTAGGATAAGAGATTGATGTTGATGGTGAAGGGGCTAGGATAAGAGATTGATGTTGATGGTGAAGGGGCTAGGATAAGAGATTGATGTTGATTATGCAACATCTTGAAACCACAGACGTACAATCCAAGAGTCGGTAGTGGGGGGCTGACAGACAGACAGACAGACAGGCATTCCCACTGCTAAACTACTTTAGGCTGGGTTTGATACACAGGTTTGGACCAGTACACCAATATATGCATACAATTTAGCAGACTCTTTATCCAAAACGACTTACAGTCATGCGTGCATATTTTTTTTTACATATGGATGGTCCCATAGCACACTGCCAGAAATTAGGGATTATATTAGTTACTATATTAGCAAATGAGTTAATACATGAAAACACTATATTCTCCAACACCACCTGGTGGAGAGTACAGGTAGACTGAGATGAAGAGGACAGCTGTTGGAAGGGAGGGGAATACATCTCTCTCAGGGTTGTAGTGGCTAGCGATTAGTGCTTTTTGAGGTCTGTTCGGTTTAGGTTCGAATATTGAAAAATATTCAAGCATTTACTAAATGTACTGAATAAGATTCACATTCTTTAAATCTTTTACCCAGATTTTAGCAGATTTGATTTGATTTATTAGGATCCCCATTAGCCGACGCCGATGGCGACAGCTAGTCTTACTGGGGTCCGACATTTAACAAAAAATATATTACAGACAAAATACTTTACAATTTACATACATTTAAAAACATTAACATGTAGGGTGTGTGTGTGTGTGTGTGTGCATCTATCAGTTACACATACATGTCAGTACACATACACAACAAGTAGGTCACATGGGGGAGAGGCGTTGTGCCATGACGTGTTGCTTTATTTGTTTTTTGCAACCAGGTTTGCTGTTCACTTGCGCTATATAAGATGGAAGGGAGTTCCATGGCTCTGTATAATACTGTACGTTTCCTTGAATTTGCTCTGGAGCGGCGGACTGTGAAAGTCCCCTGGTGGCATGTCTGGTGGGGTAAGTGTGTGTGTAAGTTGACTATGCAAACAATTTGGAATTTACAACACATTAATGTTACTTATAAAAATAAGAAGTGACACAGTCAGTTTTTCTTCAACTCTTAGCCAAGAGAGACTGGCATGCATAGTAGTTATATCAGCCCTCTGATTACAATGAAGAGCAAGACGTGCCGCTCTGTTCTGGGCCAGCTGCATCTTAACTAGACCACATGACTGGACAATAATCAAGATGAGACAAAACTAGAGCCTACAGGACTTGCTTTGTGGAGTGTGGTGTCAAAAAAGCAGAGCATCTCTTTATTACGGACAGACCTCTCCCCATCTTTACAAGCTTTGAATCTATATGTTTCGACCATGACAGTTTACAGTCTAAGGTAACACTAAGTAATATAGTCCCCTCAACTTTGTTTAATGCCAGTGGCAGGTCATTGGTGAAAAGAGTAGAGGGCCTAGAGAGCTGCCCTGCGGTACACCACACTTTACATGTTTGACATTAGAGAAGCTTCCATTAAAGAAAACCCTCTGAGTTCTATTAGATAGATCGGTCTGAATCTACTATATGGCAGAGGTTGAAAAGCCATAACACATGTTATGGTCAATAATATCAAAGGCTGCACTGAAATCTAACAGTACATCTCCCCAAATCTTCTTATTATCAATTTCTTTCAACCAAAGTCTGTTGTAAATTTTTTTTACAAAGAAGTAGCATTTTATTTGGTCAAACACCATTTTTTCCCAATGCTTTGCTAAGAGCTGGCAGCAAGCTGATAGGTCTGCTGTTATAACCAGTAAAGAGGTATGCTTAGATATGCAGAAAGATACATATATTTTTGACATAGAATTAAGCATAATGCTTATGGCTCTAGATTGCAGGAAAAGGGTGTTTGAAAAATCCTAAATTCTCCAATTTACGGACGGGGGGCCAAGCCCCCCTACGGACCACCCACCTAGCCATCCTCATGTACTTTGTGCCTCCTCAGATTTTCGGGGTGTATGACGCCACTGTGTGTGTGTGTATCTAACCTAAGATAGCAAGCTAAAAGTGTATCTATCTCTGTCCGAGCCTGAAAGAACGGGCGCAATGGATTATGGTCATTGTAGTTCATTACCACGTTTCTGTGCTGAACTAGGTTGAATACTACAACTCCCTTCAGTCCAGCGTCCCACATAGTTCTTGATTTGATTTCTCTCTAGAGAAACGGTGCGTTGGGCTCACAAACAAAACTAAATGGAATTCAAGTAATTGAACCGACGTCAGTCAATTAGTTATTTAATAACCACACAAAAAAAAAGACATTTCGGTTAATTGCGCAGCAGTACAGGGTTGTCAACTTTGATGCAATTAACCCTCTCCTCTCTTCTCTGTTTCAGAATGTGAAGCTGTTGCCATGTCAATATCCTCTCTAGAAGAGTTCTCTACGGAACCGTTCCTCCCTGGAACATTCTCACCCTACACAGAACCCCACTCTGAGGAATTCCTCATCGCCATGGGCGACAACAATGTCACAGGGCCAAAATGCACCTATGACGAGGATTTTAAGCGCTTCCTACTTCCTGCCATCTACAGTGTGGTCTTCCTGATTGGTCTGCCTCTGAACGGGGCAGTCATCCTGAAGAACTGGAGGTTACGACCCAACCTGACCCGGAGCAACATCTACATGCTCAACCTGGCCATGGCTGACTTCCTGTATGTGATGTCACTACCTCTGCTCATCTACAACTACGCCAATCATGACTACTGGCCCTTTGGAGAGCTGGCCTGCAAACTGGTCCGCTTTCAGTTCTACAGGTAATATAGCTACTCATTAACTGACATATTCATATCATAGTTCTATATTACTTAAAAAACTCATACTTACAGATCTACAGGTAATAATGAGTCATACACTGCATGTTACCTTTCTGTGGAGAGAGCTTTGAGTGGATTGTAGAGAGAAAACCCTGTCAACATCAGTGATATAATTTCTTGTTTTCACAGTAACCTGCATGGCAGTATTCTGTTCCTGACCTGTATCAGCCTTCAGCGCTACGTGGGCATCTGCCACCCTATGGCTGGCTGGCACAAGCAGGGGGGTCGCAGGCTGGCATGGGTGGTCTGTGGGGGTGTGTGGCTGGTGGTCGCCCTCCTCTGTGCCCCCACTTTCTACTACGCCTCCACAGGAACACAACGCAACCGCACCGTCTGTTACGACCTGAGTCGACCGGAGCACTCGACCGACTACTACCCATATGGGATGGCCCTGACCTGCCTGGGCTTCCTGTTGCCTTTTATGGGCGTGGTGGTGTGCTACTGTCGAATGGGTCGCCTCCTCTGCCGCCCACCGTCCTATCAGGGTGTTAAAATGGCCGCCTCAATGGAGAAACGGGACAAGGCGGTGAAGATGATAATCATCGTGGTGACGGTGTTCGCTGTTAGCTTCCTGCCGTTCCACCTTACTAAGACCATGTATCTGTTGATACGAACTTTACCAGGTGCTCCGTGTGCGACACGGAACCTGTTCTCAGTGATCTACAAGTGCACCAGGCCGTTCGCCAGCATGAACAGTGTTCTAGATCCTATACTGTTCTACTTCACACAGCCACGGTTCCGCAGGAGCACCAGAATACTGGTCACCAAGATCA
This sequence comes from Coregonus clupeaformis, assembly GCF_020615455.1. Classification (NCBI taxonomy): domain Eukaryota; kingdom Metazoa; phylum Chordata; class Actinopteri; order Salmoniformes; family Salmonidae; genus Coregonus; species Coregonus clupeaformis. The sequence continues at coordinate 1,952,172 of NC_059216.1, read as the reverse complement.
CCACTCTCAGAGACAGGGAACCAAGATGTGAGAAAGTGAAAAACCTCACCTATAACCCTAGATTATTTAGAACCAATGTTTAACTAGAAGCTCATTCAAGGGTAAACTCACAAAATAACCGCGGTGTGTGTGAAACACCCATAGTCCACGATTGTATTGATACCATGGGTTCTGGGTTCCTAGAACCCATCCAGAACCCTCATTGACTTCTGCTCTGCCAGCATGGCAACAAGCCAGTGTGTTTGCTACTATGTTTGCTTGTGACTGTATGCTAAAATGCATGAAGTAGTCAGCCATAGAACTGCGTTTGGTTGCCATAGTATTATGTAATGTATCCTGTATGTCCGCGCACACCGCTGGTTGTTTTCTATATGAGCCACTAGGTGGCATGTATTACCCACATATCCCATGGCCTTAAAGGGATAATCCGCCCCAAACCACTAATTCCTATGATTAACAGTGTTAAACAGTGTTAAATAACACTAATTTATGAAAACAAATGTTTAATTTTGTCGTTATAACACGGTTGGTAGCAACATGAAAATCGTTGTGGAAATCTTTTGCAGCTCAAATCGAATACAAAACATGCAATGCTCTCTTTCTGGGCTGGCTAGCTAGCTAGGTAGCTAGCTAGCGAACGTAGCTACACACAATAATACCAAAGACAATATCAGCATGTAAAGTAGCTAGTTAGCTGTAAAATCACCTAAACAAATTGCACTATCAATTTAGGAGAATATCTCACCGAGTTCAGTTTGCAGTTCCTCTCTGCCCAGAGCGTGTACAGAATACGTTGCTATGGCAACAGTGACCCTTTCCCACGTTTCCCACAGACACACAGGGTGCATTGCGAGATGGTACTTGAAGGAGAAAACTGAGTTGAATAATTTGGTACAGTGTTTAGATTGAGCACAACTAAGCGAAATGTATACTTTGCCATGACGATATTTAAGTGATAATGCCCTCGAAGCCGGTGTTTGGAGGATATATTGGCACGGGTGTTGTCGAGGGCTGGCAAACCGTGCTAATATATCCTCCAAACACCGGCTTCGAGGGCATTTTCACTTTTATACATTTGAGTCATTTAGCAGACGCTCTTATCCAGAGCGACTTATAGTTAGTGAGTGCAAACATTTTTCATACTGGCCCCCCGTGGGAAACGAATCCACAACCCTGGCGTTGCAAGCGTCATGCTCTACCAACTGAGCTACTACAACGGGTTACCACCATATTCAAATAATGATAGACGTATTTTCATTAAAACATTTATTTGTATTAATTTATTCATACTATTTCATCCTTCCACAAGATATAGTCCCGACACAAATCTAGGGTTGCTACCCAAGCCAGCTGGTCGTTTGTTCTATCGGTTCGGTTGCCAGAGACACGACCCAGTTGCTTGCTATCTAGCCAACTACGGCTAATTTACAGTCACGTCAAAAAGTGCAACCAGATTATAACAAAGTAGCTGCATTTGCATTTGTTTAAGCTGTTTTCTAGTGACATTTATTTGGATACATCCATAACAATGACCTAATGAGGTGCGATTTCGCCTGGCATAGAAAATGTGCTCACTCGTCAGGACACTGTTGTTCAGAGGAGCTAGCCAACAACACAGCTAACACAATCACTTTAAACTGAAGCTGGAAAGATTGCAAACTAGCTGCACTTAGTTTGATTTTACCTTTTTTCAATTGACATTTATTTTTATATATCCATAAAAATGATGCCAGCTGATTCATGATTTCGACTGGCTGAGAAACGCTGCCTGCCTTTCTGTCTCATCCCGACTCCCGACACATTCATTACTATGGGACAGCTGGAGTCAAATTTGAATATTGAAACAATGTTGCAAATGTTGCAAATGTCGGAGAGACAGACAGCAAGGTTTATACAAATCTCCGCTGTTGAAAACCAAATGTTAGTTTAAAAGAAATGTGAGATGATGTCTAGATGCTTTTTATAGTGGAGATCAAGTTTATAAATCGCCTGGCTGGGCTGATGAGACAGTGAATTGCGCAGTCAGATGGAACAGAGTAAATAGGCATTTTAACGTCATAGATTTAACCGGTGGTAACTTGTGGAATAGACACAGGCTGGAATGTGGATTTAACCAATCAGCATTCAGGATTAGACCCACCCGTTGTATAAAAATGGATGGATGTGTTCTAAACAGGTGTGGCCATACCATCTATTGGCTGATTTGGCGATCTGGAGTGCAGGTAATTGTTTTAAAAGCATTAGGAAATGTGATAGTGATGAGAACCATGTAGCTATGATTTTATTATTTATTTATTTATTTATTTTTTGTCATTTAGCAGACGCTCTTATCCAGAGCGACTTACATGAGCAATTAGGGTTAAGTGCCTTGCTCAAGGGCACATCGACAGATCTTTCACCTAGTCGGCTCGGGGATTAGAACCAGCGACCTTTCGGTTACTGGCACAACGCTCTTAACCACTAAGCTACCTGCGGCCCCGATGCGTTCCTACGCGATTTCCTGATTTCACAGACGGACCACATACAAGTTAAATCATTGGGAAATATTTTATTTTACCTACTGATAGAACATAGGCTTTCACCAAATTGACCAGAGTTTCATAATTGTTTTATTTTCGGGGGGGATTATTCCTTTTAAATTGACTGTTGTGTCTGTTTCGACTGTGATGTGCTATTTCCTTTCCTATCTAATAGGCATTTAGACATTTTAAAAGTGAGAATGTCTGAGACAAACATTAAATGTCTTGAAATAAGCACTTGTATGCATGACAAACTGTGTCCCTGACATGTAGATTGATACTGATGCTTTGTGATCTAATGCACTCCTCAATATTTTTGCCACTACTATATGAGGTAGAGTTGTATTTTAGTTAAATGTTGCTTAATGTGTTTTTTTCTTGTTTTTTTCTTCAAACAATGGCCTTGTAAATGCATAAGTCTCCAAGAGAATATCACAGGACTAGTTCCTCAAACCTGGACTTACAGATCAGCTGTTGTCCCTATGTGTATCAGCTGTTGTCCCTATGTGGATCAGCTGTTGTCCCTATGTGTATCAGCTGTTGTCCCTATGTGTATCAGCTGCAGCAGATTGGATTGCTCAATTCCACACATTTTTGGCATGTTTTGGTCAAATGTGTGTGACATCTGATGTTTTTGTTCCTAAGTCTGTCTGAAATGTGATGTGTGTGTGAGCGCCTGAGTTTGTGTGATTGTGTGTGCGTGCCTCAGTGTGTGTGATTGTGTGCGCCTGAGTGATTGTGTACGCCTGTGTGTGTGTGTGTGTGTGTGTGTGTGTGTGTGTGTGGTGTGTTTGTGTAACCTCTGCCTTAGCTTAAGGCCCTTAATGAAGTGATAACATAAGTTTGATATGTGGAGCACATGTCTGTATGGGTCTAATAGGAACCAAAGTAGATGTCAGTTGCTCTTCTTGGAGCGGATATGTTTCTGTGTCAGTGTATCATTTTTTACAGTTAGACTTATTTTTATAACATAGAGAGAACATAATTACTTTTTTGTTACAAATTAGTTTTATTTCTTCACTTATGTTTATACATGTATTTATTAGTTGTGCTGTTTTATACATGCCCAGGCATGTCCGTACCTCTGCTTTGTAGCTATAACCTTCTCTCCAATTAACAAGCCTGTTGACACTGTAATAAACATAATATTCTCTGTTGTCAATAAAGATTACACATATCAACCAGATGTGTTTATTCTGGTATACAGTTAATATATATTGATTGGAAATGTTCTGTTCTCGCTCCGCCACTCATCTACAAAAACAGAGGGAGAGGCAGGGCAGGTCATTTGGGAGAGGCAGGGCAGGTCATAGGCTCGACCCTAAGAGCAAAAAGAATGGTGCACTTTTATACATTGGCCGTAAGATGGCGCTGCGGTCAACATTCCATCACCCAGAGGACGGTATAATATCCCTGCTGGAACAAAGAGCTACTTTACCAGACAGTCATGGGAAAAACCATAAGAGTCATTGTGCATGAGAGAAAATGCTTTATTAAAGTTGACACAATTCGCAAACCCGACACTCACGACCCCGCATGAGTCAGCACTAATAGTAACTTCATTAAATACACTGACAGTGGGAACACTGTTAACAAAGGTTATTCTAGTTTAATTTAGTTTAAAGTACCATTTCTCTGCCCTCCAACGGTTGACTTTACACGGTCCTGAGCTATAATTCTCCCTCTCTGTCCGCAATATCTGTGCTCTCCCATCTAAAAGGAAATGCTTTTTTCTGCCCATTCCCGAGGGGCTATGACAGCCCTTATACCCCGATTAGTCCCGCCCACGCCTGGTCTCTCATTCTCAGGCATTTGCATGTAAAAACATAAGTCACGGAAAACTCAATTATGTCAACAAAAATAAGGAATATAGCAACAGTTCGGGATTACATTGAGTTGTGAGTTTAGGGCCAGCCGCGTGGATAAAGCGATGGGAAAGAGTCTGGAATATGGGGGAATCTATGGAAAAGCTGCATAGTTGAAGGAGAAACGTTTAGACAAACTTTAGCCCTTTTTCTTCGTGCTTGGATGCGATTCGAGAGGACAACTTGTTGTAAGGTCAGAATGCAGAAGAGTTATCTTTCTTTCACTTTGTTTACTCCATAATTCACTCTCCTTTTAGTGTAAACACTTTGGCCTCTTTTCAGTGCAGTAGAGAGAAAAAGCCTTGCCAGCAAGTTTTGGTTAAAAGTAGCCTATTGTGCTTGGTTGAAAAGGGGTGAAAGGCACTGCAGAATAAAAAAGTGCCTTACCACTCTATCAATGAATTAACAAAAGGAGATAAACTAACAAAAGAAAGACGTGCACGATGGCAGAAAAGGAGAAGGAGTATCGCAGTGTCTCTTTCAAAAAGTCAGAAGGTTGTAGCGCGAGCAAAAGTCGCTGTGAAGATCAACAAAACAAATCGACGGATTTGGAGGGCAGTAGCGGCGCCCTTCCCCCTCCATCTACGGCAGCGGCGGAGAAAGCGCAGCCCTCGGCTCTGCGTAATGTTAGTGTGTCAAGGAAAGTTTCCAAAATCTCCGCTGCCAGCCACCCCACCGCAGAGCTAAAGAAAGGCTCTACCACTCCTCTCTCCTCCATTTCTCCCTCTATTCGCCAACTCACTGAGAAGTTCAGTAGCACTAATTTGTCTCGAACGCATGGAGCTCCGAGCCCTGGCAGTAACGTGGCCGGGAAAAGCACAACTTTACCACCGGTTAAAAGCAGCAGGGGAGAAGGGTCCCCGTCTCTGAAATCATTCCATGAGGACCGTGGATATTTACAAGTTACTGACACGGTTTTAACAGAGTCTCAGACTGACACTAAAGTTCAGGAACAAAAGTTTTATTCGGGCACAGACTCGGTCTCTGGATCGGATTCGGAGAGAAATCAAAAATGGATTTATACTCGCAAATCTGCTCAAGGTAGCGTTGGAGCTGGTAAAAGAGATTATTCCCAAATTGATCCATCTGTCTCTTATAACAATAACTGCAGTAAGACTTCGAATGCTGCGGATTACGTTTTTGTCAGTGGGGCACCTGCCTGCAAGTCACACAGGAGCTATTTCCCAACTCACCATGGAGATCCTCTTATTCACGTTGACCTAACCTACTGGCCCAGTGTCACCAAGATCAGAGAGCTTTTCGATGCAGAGGATTTAAAATCTGCTGACCACCTCCAGCACTCCGCCAGCTCTAAAGAGAACTCTTTATCAGACAGAAGCGACAGGCAGTCTCCCAACAGCCCAGCCCCTGAAGCAACTAGCCTCTCACTGTCAGACAGACACCGCAGCAGGGCTGCCTTCCTGGGCAGAGAGAGGAGACACCAGGGCATTGACTCAGCCTTTCACCCTGACCAGCATTACTCAGACGAGGCAGAGATTGAGTCAGCCAGCACTAGTATTAGTAGAAGTGGTAGGTTTCTTAGGGTGGCCCAGCCATCAAACACACACAGAGCCCACAGCCCCAGCAGTGGAGGAGAGGGGCCTGAGACCTGGACTTCTAGTCTGAACTCTGACTCTCCAGCCTCGGTCCTCGCCTCTGCCCCCGCTCCCCCACCTCAGAGCAACTCCGTGGGCCTCTCCTCCTCCCGTGTCCGCCCCTCTGAAGAGCAGAGGCAGAGCCAGGGTGCCGGGCAGCCCAGGGACAGTTTACATTCCTCACATAGCTTCTCCAGACCAGTGGCCCCCTCCTCTGATAGAGCCTCAACCAGGGCAGCCATCACAGCCCGCTGGAGGTTCAGCTCAGGAGACGAAGAAGAGTACCACAGATCAGGAGGAAGGAGCGCTCCCTCGTTAGGTGTCAGCAGAGGTTACCTCTGCCGCGGTAAGAATGGCTGGTGGGGTGGTAAGGTCCTCGGAAGGTCTTCAGGCAGTGAGGAGGACAGCCCTGCGTCACTAGGACCCAGCCGAGACACTGTGAGACGCCGCTCACTGAGGAAGAAGAAGAAGAAGAACAGCGAGGTTGCCGTAGCAACGGGGCGAGATGATGGCGAATCAGACGACAGTGACGACGAGCAGACAGGTATGATGGAACACCTGGAGAGACACCAACAGAACACCGGCGCCACCGCAGAACAGTCTGGGAGGTCCCGGAACCGGCTTAGAGAACCCGAAGGCTCTAGAACCTGTGTAGCGCAGTGGGGGCGCAATTCCACTCCTAACCAGATGGGGGCGCAGGAGAGCTACAGACGCCAATATACCTCAGGTGAGGCGGGGACATCTCACATGACCACGCCCCTCCCAGGGGTTTCGCGGGTGTCAAAGGTCAACATCTCGTCATTTATTTCGAGTCCCGGTGGCTCGCAGAGCAGCAGTAGATACTGTAGCACAGAGACACTGAAAGAAGAGGACCAAGCTAGCTATATTAACAGACGGGCGAACTCTAACACTACTTCTACTACTACTACCACCAACACCCCAGGCAGTGTGGTTGGTGCATCCTCCTCCATGCTTAGTAAGACCTACCACGGTAACTTCACCATGTACCGCTCCCCTAGCTTCGGACACGGGGATAACTTTTCCCACGCCCCTGTTAGGGTCCGCCCCCGCATTCTTTCCCCTGTCAATCCCCCAGCTACAGGGGACACTGGAGGGGTTGCTAGGGAGGAGACTACAGTGTTCCGTCGGTTGCTAAGTGGTGGCGTAGTCGGTGATAAGGACAGGAACAGGATGTCAATGTCAAACCCGGATATCGCCTCGGAAACAATGTCTCTCCTCAGTTTCCTGAAAAGTGACCTATCAGATCTCAGAGTTCGGAAGACGGACAGGTCAGGGTCAGGGGTTACTGAGGGGTCATCTACGGTGTACAGGATGGGGTCAAGAGGCCTCTACCCAGGACTCCGCCCTTCATTAAAGGACCTCACTGCAACTCTCCGGCGCGCCAAATCCTTCACTTACTCCGATAAACCAGTAGGGAGGCAACATCCAGCCGGCTCCTCGGCCAAAAGAAGCACTTCTGAGCAACGTCTGGATCAAGAAGAAGGGAGGGATGGAGGGAGGGGGGCGGTGCCTGACAGAGAGGTGGAGAGTGATAGAGAGGACTGCAGAGCAGGAGGGTATGAGGATGTGATGCCCACTCTGCTGCAGGACAGGTATGTCCAGGAGGCCAGACAGGTAATCAGAGATATCTGCCAGATGAGCGCTCGCGAGGATGAGGATGATGATGATGATGATGTGCTAGCGACAGATGGCACTGAAGATGAGGGTTTCAAAAGAAAAGAAGTGGAGGAGCAGGAGATAAAAGAGAGCGAGGGAGGTGAATTGAAAAATGAGGAGAGGAGAGCTAGAGAAGAGGTTGACATTGGGGCAGCCTCCTCCGTTTCAGAGGAAAAAGAGAAGAGCGAGAGGGAATGTGAAAACAGAGAAAGACAGAAGGGAGATTCTGAGGAGAATGTGTTTTGTGACCGATCTGTTGATGAGCTATCGGGTCACGAGTCAAGCCTCACGGATGAGGGCATAGTCACAGAACCAGAGACTGGACTGGGTGACCCTGAGAGGTTATTTGTGGGGTCAAGTTTAGGATCATCGTTGGCCAGAGATGTGCTGGGTCAACCCCTGACCACCTGGAAGCAGTCTGCTCTGCATGAGGAAGAATGGCCAGGATTAAACGAGGGAATGAGAGAGGGATCAGGGTTACATGCAGGAGCGAGAGAGAAACGAGAGAACCCTGTCTCTGTTCCTGCCCTTGGGGTTGAGAGTGAGGGCGTTGCTGTAGTAACAGAGATGAGCGGCATCAACAACAACAGTATTAGTGGGAGGGCCAATGTATCCCAGAGTGCCTCAGTCCCAGGACTTGAGGCTCCTCCCACTCCGAGCGCTATCCGCCGCCGCCGTAAGTTCTCCTTAGCCGGGAATACGGGCTCTGACTCCAGTAACGGCAGCAACGGGGAGTCCAACGGGAACGGGGATCCTACTGTTTACCGTTCGCTAAGCGACCCCATGCCTCACCGGCGCCGCTCTGTGTCAGAAGAAGGTAATAACAGTTTCTCTGTGGATAGTAACCTGCTGGGGTCGCTCTCTCTCTCCTACAAGGGGGCAGGAGGAGTCGGTGGAGGAAGTGTCCCAGAGTCTTCCTCTGCAGCTGATCTATCAGAGTGCAGCGCGGCCAGCGACCTATCGGTGTGCAGTGACTGTGGTCTCCGTGACGACTACAGCAATGTGATCCGGAGCATTGTTGCAGCGCCAGGAGCGATGGACAGATTGATGACGGATGACAAGAACAATGGGAAAGCCACGAAGAAGAAGTCCTTCTCTGACCCCAGTCGCCGTGGTGAAGGCCCCCTGCTTGATGAACCAGGGTTCAAAAGTAACCATCACCCTAAAGAACCAATTAGTGAGCTGGATCAGCCTGGTCAGATCCCCCCCTCCAGCAGCGAGCCAATCCTGAGTGAACAGAGAGACGAGCTGTGTGAGCTCGGAGATGAACGTGGACGCCCATTACGTAGTCGGCATGGCAACAATGAAGGCGGGAAATTCCGCTCCCAATCAGAAAGGGAGCTGCACTCCTGTCTCCGTGGTGATGACTGTTATGTTCCCAATGACACAGACGGAGGGGGAGGAGGGGAGATATTGGACTTTGACCCCAAACTAGCGGAGGTTCGATCTCCTAGAATGGGCCGGCGGACCTCCAGGAAACGCCCCAACTGGGTCACCCAATCAGCATCAGAAGAGCCGGACCACTCGGAACCAGGTCCAGAAGATCAGGGTCCAGAGGAGGACCAGGATCAAGACCAGAGTGCTCTCACCCCCCCATTGCCCCTTGCCACCCCCATACCCAAAACCAGGCCCAAGCACGTCCGACACGCCAGCGAACCTGCCACCTTCATCCCCATCTCCCCACAGCCCCAGCGAGCCCAGGGGGACCTGCCTGCCCTCCTACCCGCCTCTGAACCCTCCATCCCAGGTAAGCCCACCGGTGAGGAGGCCCCCTCCCTGGAAGATGTGACCAAGCGGTATATTCTGTCCCTGAATGCTCCAGGGGGCGAGAGTGAGCCATCTGGGTCTGGTTCTGAGTCTGGGTCTGGAGGAACGGTGCATGTACCAGACGTGTCCAACTCAAGCCCTGCTACTCCCACTGGTGCCAGAGAACCCAGACTGCAGAGGAAGAGCAGCGAGGAGCTGACCACACCAGCCCCACCGAGAGCCAAACCCAGAGTGGTGAGTAACATCGCCAACGTGTGTCTGTGTCTAAGTGGTCAAAAGTGTGTTTTCATGTTGCAGGAGAGGAGGCTGAATGTTTGCTGTTGTCATGGATGAAATCAACACAGCTAGATGGAGTTGTGTTCTGACATGAATCTATCCACACTAGGCTGGTAAGGATGTGTTGAAGGAGGAACCCTTTTATACTTCATGATGCATCAGCCTAACTTTAAAGAGCTGCGCCAGGATTGTGTTTGTGTGTGTTGTGTGTGCGCTTGCATGTGTGAGGGCTTGGTTGCGCGTGTGTGTGTGTGTGTGTGTGTGTGTTTACTATGTAGAATGTTATAGTGATGGAGTGTTTGGAGCAGATATGGAGGACATTTTGCCAAGCTCCTTATCTCTATAGCTCTGGGGGAGAGAAACAGCTCTGGGGGAGAGAAACAGCTCTGGGGGAGAGAAACTGCTCAGCATATGGCTCTGGGGGAGAGAAACTGCTCAGCATATGGCTCTGGGGGAGAGAAACTGCTCAGAATATGGTTCTGGGGGAGAGAAACTGCTCAGCATATGGCTCTGGGGGAGAGAAACTGCTCAGCATATGGCTCTGGGGGAGAGAAACAGCTCAGAATATGGCTCTGGGGGAGAGAAACTGCTCAGAATATGGCTCTGGGGGAGAGAAACTGCTCAGAATATGGCTCTGGGGGAGAGAAACTGCTCTGGGGGAGAGAAACTGCTCTGGGGGAGAGAAACTGCCCCGCTCACTGTGTCTTCTGTTGGCTGGGCCTTGTTGAGTGCTATTTGGTCAACACACACAGGCTCTCCACCACTAATGCACGCACACACAAAACAGGCCTCTAATGCCATGGACATGCTCTGATGGTTATTCTCAGAGTGTATTTGTTAGCAGAAACATTAAAAAACACAACAAACAGATTTATACAAGCGTTAAACAAACATTTGTTAGAACAAATGTTAAACAAGCACTGGACTGGGCACATTAGCTTCTGGACTAGCGCCTGCTGGTAATAGCCTGGGCAATGCTCTGCTCTACTTTATTTACCTCTTGCTTATGTATGTGACTGTGGGCACCTAATGGAGAGAGACAAGCTGTACTACAGCCATACAGTCAGCCCCTGCTGCCTGTAGTCCTAGTCCTTATACCCTGCTGCCTGTAGTTAGTCCTTATACCCTGCTGCCTGTAGTTAGTCCTTATACCCTGCTGCCTGTAGTTAGTCCTTATACCCTGCTGCCTGTAGTTAGTCCTTATACCCTGCTGCCTGTAGTCCTAGTCCTTATACCCTGCTGCCTGTAGTTAGTCCTTATACCCTGCTGCATGTAGTTAGTCCTTATACCCTGCTGCCTGTAGTTAGTCCTTATACCCTGCTGCCTGTAGTTAGTCCTTATACCCTGCTGCCTGTAGTCCTAGTCCTTATACCCTGCTGCCTGTAGTTAGTCCTTATACCCTGCTGCCTGTAGTCCTAGTCCTTATACCCTGCTGCCTGTAGTTAGTCCTTATACCCTGCTGCCTGTAGTCCTAGTCCTTATACCCTGCTGCCTGTAGTTAGTCCTTATACCCTGCTGCCTGTATTTAGTCCTTATACCCTGCTGCCTGTAGTCCTAGTCCTTATACCCTGCTGCCTGTAGCTAGTCCTTATACCCTGCTGCCTGTAGTTAGTCCTTATACCCTGCTGCCTGTAGTCCTAGTCCTTATACCCTGCTGCCTGTAGTTAGTCCTTATACCCTGCTGCCTGTAGTCCTAGTCCTTATACCCTGCTGCCTGTAGTTAGTCCTTATACCCTGCTGCCTGTAGTTAGTCCTTATACCCTGCTGCCTGTAGTTAGTCCTTATACCCTGCTGCCTGTAGTTAGTCCTTATACCCTGCTGCCTGTAGTTAGTCCTTATACCCTGCTGCCTGTAGTTAGTCCTTATACCCTGCTGCCTGTAGTTAGTCCTTATACCCTGCTGCCTGTAGTCCTAGTCCTTATACCCTGCTGCCTGTAGTTAGTCCTTATACCCTGCTGCCTGTAGTTAGTCCTTATACCCTGCTGCCTGTAGTTAGTCCTTATACCCTGCTGCCTGTAGTTAGTCCTTATACCCTGCTGCCTGTAGTTAGTCCTTATACCCTGCTGCCTGTAGTTAGTCCTTATACCCTGCTGCCTGTAGTTAGTCCTTATACCCTGCTGCCTGTAGTTAGTCCTTACCTATTGTCCTCACATTAGGGTGTGTGTGTGAACTCTTATTAGGGTGTGTGTGTGGGAGAGAATTTGTGATGGCCACTCCAATACCTTCACTTTGTTGTCCTTAAGCCATTTTGCCACAACTTTGGAAGTATGCTTGGGGTCATTGTCCATTTGGCAGACCCATTTGCGACCAAGCTTTAACTTCCTGACTGATGTCTTGAGATGTTGCTTCAATATATCTACATAATTTTCCTTCCTCATGATGCCATCTATTTTGTGAAGTGCACTAGTCCCTCATGCAGCAAAGCACCCCCACAGCATGATGCTGCCACCCCCCGTACTTCACGGTTGGTATGGTGTTCTTCGGCTTGCAAGCGTCCCCCTTTTTCCTCCAAACGTAACGATGGTCATTATGGCCAAACAGTTCTATTTTTGTTTCATCAAACCAGAGGACATTTCTCCAAAAAGTACGATCTTTGTCCCCATGTGCAGTTGCAAACCGTAGTCTGGTTTTTTTATGGCGGTTTTGGAGCAGTGGCTTCTTCCTTGCTGCGTGGCATTTAAGGTTATGTCGATATAGGACTTGTTTTACTGTGGATATAGATACTTTTGTACCTGTTTCCTCCAGCATCTTCACAAGGTCCTTTGCTGTTGTTCTGGGAATGATTTGCACTTTTCGCACCAAAGTACGTTCATCTCTAGGAGACAGAACGTGTCTCCTTCCTGAGCGGTATGACGGCTGCGTGGTCCCATGGTGTTTATACTTGCGTACTATTGTTTGTACAGATGAACGTGGTACCTTCAGGCGTTTGGAAATTGCTGCCAAAGATTAACCAGACTTGGCTGATGTCTTTTGATTTGCCCATGATGTCAAGCAAAGAGGCACTGAGTTCATCCACAGGTACACCTCCAATTGACTCAAATGATGTCAATTAGCCTATCAGAAGCTTCTAAAGCCATGACATCATTTTCTGGAATTTTCCAAGCTGTGTAAAGGCACAGTCAACTTTGTGTATGTACAATTCTGACCCACTGGAATTGTGATACAGTGAAATAATGTCTGTAAACAATTGTTGGAAAACTTACTTGTGTCATGCACAAAGTAGATGTCCTAACCGACTTGCCAAAACGATAGTTTGTTAACAAGAAATTTGTGGAGTGGTTGTTAAACTAGTTTTAATGACTCCAACCTAAGTATATGTAAACTTCCGACTTCTACTGTATCACTCAGAGAAAGATTGTTCTCTCTCTACAGACACACAAACAAACATTGTGGTTAGATCTTCCCTGGAACGTCTCTCTCTTTCTCTCTTGCTCTCACTCACTCACTCACTCACTCACTCACTCACTCACTCACTCACTCACTCACTCACTCACTCACTCACACACACACACGTTTTTATCCATCTGACATAACTTTGTTATATGAAATTACTGTTTGTCACAAGCACTGTTGACTATTCTTTAGGAAGTTGTATGTGAGTGTTTTCCGTAACCCCCCTCCCCCCTTTTTTTTTCTTCCCCTCTGTGTTGCCTTGACAGCAGGGTTATCCTCTCCAGACAGGAAATGGGCTTAGAGAAACAGGAAGTTGTTGTGGTTACTGATGTGTTTGATGATAGCCAGGGCCGCCAGCCGCTGGGTGATGGGACCTGTGTGTGTGTGTGTGGGAGGTGTCTGTCTGTTTCTTCATGCTCTGATCTCGTAGGAGAGGAGAGAGGGAGACAAAGAAATTAAATGATAATACAAAAATAAATACTGTGTGTGTGTATTTGTGTGTGTGTGTGTATATATAATATATATATATATAGTGATGAACGCTACCTGCCCGAATGCATAGTGCCTACTGTGAAGTTTGGTGGAGGAGGAATAATGGTCTGGGGCTGTTTTTCATGGTTCTTGCTAGTCCCCTTAGTTCCAGTGAAGGGAAATCTTAACGCTACGGCATACAATGACATTCTAGACGATTCTGTGCTTCCAACTTTGTGGCAACAGTTTGGGTAAGGCCTTTTCCTGTTCCAGAATGAAAATGCGCCCGTGCACAAAGCGAGGTCCATACAGAAATGGTTTGTCGAGATTGGTGTGGAAGAACTTGACTGGCCTGCACAGAGCCCTGATCTCAACCCCATCGAACACCTTTGGGATGAATTGGAACGCCAACTGCGAGCTAAGCACAATCGCCCAACAACAGTGCCCAACCTCAATATTGCTCTTGTGGCTGAATGGAAGCAAGTTCCCGCAACAATGTTCCAACATCTAGTGGAAAGCCTTTCCAGAAGAGTGGAAGTTGTTATAGCAGCAAAGGGGGGACCAACTCCATATTAATGCCCATGATATTGGCATGAGATGTTTGACGAGCAGGTGTCCACATACTTTTGGTCATGTAGTGTATGTTGAAAATGGTGGGGCTCAAGCTGCGTCCCTGTCTCACCCCACGGCCCTGTGGGAAGAAATGTGTTTTTTGCCAATTTTAGTTTGTGTACATGGATTTTATAATGTTGTATGTTTTTCCCCCAACACCACTTTCCATCCATTTGTATAGCAGACTCTCATGCCTCATGCAGGGTGAATACATGGTCTGTCGTACGGTAATTTGGTAAAAAGCCAATTTTGACATTTGCTCAGTACATTGTTTTCATTGAGGAAATGTTCAAGTCTGCTGTTAATGATAATGCAGAGGATTTCCCCAAGGTTGCTGTTGATGCATATCCCACAGTAGTTATTGGGGTAAAATTTGTCTCCACTTTTGTGGATTGGGGTGATCAATCTTGAGTTCCAAAAATTGGGGAAGATGCCAGAACTAAGGATGATGTTAAAGAGTTTAAGTCTGGAATTTGTGGTCTGTATATTTTATAATTTCATTTAGCATACCATCAACACGACAAGCCTTTTTGGGTTGGAGGGTTTGTATTTTGGCCTGTAGTTAAATTAAATGTAATTGGAGAATCTAGTGGATTCTGGTAGTCTTTAATAGTTGATTCTAAGATTTGAATTTGATCATGTATATGTTTTTGCTGTTTGTTCTTTTTTATCGAGCCAAAAAGATTGGAGAAGTGGTTTATCCATACATCTCCATTTTTTGATAGAAAACTCTTTGTGTTGTTTGTTTAGTGTGTTCCAATTTTACCAGAAGTGGTTAGATTCTATGGATTCATCAATTAAATTGAGCTGATTTCTGACGTGCAGTTCCTTCTTTTTAAGTAATGTATTTCTGGGTTGTTGTAGTGATTCACCATAGTGAAGGCGTAGTGAGCCTACGGGTTTCTGGGTCTCTGCTTTTGGTTGGATAGGTTTCTCAATTTCTTTCTTAGGTTTTTGCATTCTTCATCAAACCATTTGTCATTGTTAAGTTTCTTAGATTTGATAGGGAAGCTGAGAGGTCAAATATACAGTTCAGGTTATCTACTGCCAAGTTTACACCTTCACTATTACAGTGGAACGTTTTGTCCAGGAAATTGTCTGAAAGGGATTGAATTTGTTGTTGCCTAATTGTTTTTTGGTAGGTTTCTACACTGCTTTCCTTCCATCTATAGCGTTTCTTAATAGTATGCAGTTCCTTTGGCTTTGATACCTCATGATTTGAGTATTGCACTGTTCAAGTAGACTGTGATTTTGCTGTGGTCTGATAGGGGTGTCAGTGGGCTGACTGTGAACGCTCTGAGAGACTCTGGGTTGAGGTGAGTGATAAAGTAGTCTACAGTACTACTGCCAAGAGATGAGCTATAGGTGTACCTACCGTAGGAGTCCCCTCAAAGCCTACCATTGACTATGGACAGACCCAGCGTGCGACAGAGCTGCAGGAGTTGTGACCCGTTTTTGTTGGTTATGTTGTCATAGTTGTGCCAAGGGGGGCATATGGGGGAGGGAATGCTGTCACCTCTAGGTAGGTGTTTGTCCCCCTGTGTGCTGAGGGTGTCAGGTTCTTGTCCCTCTCTCTCCTGCCCCCCCCTCTCTCTCTCCTGCCCCCCCCCCTCTCTCTCTCCTGCCCCCCTCTCTCTCTCTCCTGCCCCCCTCTCTCTCTCCTGCCCCCCCTCTCTCTCTCCTGCCCCCCCTCTCTCTCTCTCTCCTGCCCCCTCTCTCTCTCTCCTGCCCCCCCCTCTCTCTCTCCTGCCCCCCTCTCTCTCTCTCCTGCCCCCCTCTCTCTCTCCTGCCCCCCTCTCTCTCTCTCCTGCCCCCCTTTCTCTCTCTCCTGCCCCCTCTCTCTCTCTCCTGCCCCCCCTCTCTCTCTCTCCTGCCCCCCTCTCTCTCTCTCCTGCCCCCCTCTCTCTCTCCTGCCCCCCTCTCTCTGTCTGTCAGTCAGTTTACAGGGTTTTCCTTTAGACTCCATCATAGCTGTAATGTCATTATGTCATAGCTGTAATGTCATTATGTCATAGCTGTAATGTCATTATGTCATAGCTGTAATGTCATTATGTCATAGCTGTAATGTCATTATGTCATAGCTGTAATGTCATTATGTCATAGCTGTAATGTCATTATGTCATAGCTGTAATGTCATTATGTCATAGCTTTCTGTGCCTTGTTTTTCTATCTTCTCCTCTTCTTTCGTCTCTCTCGAGGAGCGTTGCTGGGAGATGAGGTCATCTCCTTCTGGCTTCTTGAGACGAGATTTAGCCAGATATCAGATACAGGAACACACAGAACGAGGGAGTGGAGAGGGGGCGAGACAGGTGAAAGGAGAGAGAGAGAAAGAGCTTCTGCAGTGTTTTCATTTAGACAGGCAGCAGGAATGTGGTCTATCTATCTTCTCTCTCTCTCGCTCTCATAATGGCCCTGAACCCCCCGGGAGTAAACGCAGGGGTGTGTGAGTCGATCTCAGAGTAGTGTGTATGAGTGACTTCCTTTTGTAGTGTACTTTAGGCGAGGGTCATATTTACACAGGCGTGCGTGGGAGTGATCACTCATGGTATTTTTCAGATACACCTGGTCAATATCACACACTCTCCTCTCTCTCTCTCTCTCTCTCTCTCTCTCTCTCTCTCTCTCTCTCTCTCTCTCTCTCTCTCTCTCTCCAATTTCAATTTAAGGGCTTAATTGGCATGGGAAACGTATGTTAACATTGCCAAAGCAAGTGAAGTAAACAAAAGTGAAATAAACAATAAATATTAACAGTAAACATTACACTCAGAAGTTCCAAAAATAATAAAGACATTTCAAATGTCATATTATGTATATATACAGAGATGTAACAATGTGCAAATAGTTAAAGTACAAATGGGAAAATAAATAAACATAAATAAACAATGGTGTTTGTTCTTCACTGGTTGCCCTTTTCTTGTGGCAACAGGTCACAAATCTTGCTGCTGTGATGGCACACTGGTTTTTCACCCAGTAGATATGGGAGTTTATCAAAATGGGGTTTGTTTTTCGAATTCTTTGTGGGTCTGTGTAATCTGAGGGAAATATGTATCTCTAATATGGTCATACATTTGGCAGGTTAGGAAGTGCAGCTCAGTTTCCACCTCATTTTGTGGGCAGTGTGCACATAGCCTGTCTTCTCTTGAGAGCCAGGTCTGCCTACGGCGGCCTTTCTCAATAGCAAGGCTATGCTCACTGAGCTTTCCTTCATTTTGGGTCTGTCATCGTGGTCAGGTATTCTGCCACTGTGTACTCTCTGTTTAGAGCCAAATAGCATTCTAGTTTGCTCTGTTTTTTTGTTAATTCTTTCCAATGTGTCAAGTAATTCTCTTTTTGTTTTCTCATGATTTTGTTGGGTCTAATTGTGTTGTTGTTGTTGTTGTCCTGGGGCTCTGTGGGGTCTGTTTGTGTTTGTGAACAGAGCCCCAGGACCAGCTTACTTAGGGGACTCTTCTCCAAGTTCATCTCTCTCTCTCTCTCTCTCTCTCTCTCTCTCTCTCTCTCTCTCTCTCTCTCTCTCTCTCTCTCTCTCTCTCTCTCTCTCTCTCTCTCTCTCTCTCTCTCTCTCTCTCTCTCTCTCTCTCTCTCTCTCTCTCTCTCTCTCTCTCTCTCTCTCTCTCTCTCTCTCTCTCAGAACTACACCGTGGAACAGCATGGCATGGTACACACTAGAGGGATGGGCCAGCCTGTCAGCCCCTTACTTTAGGAAGAGATGGATGGGCCAGCCTGTCAGCCCCTTACTTTAGGAAGAGATGGATGGGCCAGCCTGTCAGCCCCCTTACTTTAGGGAAGAGAGGGATGGCCCAGCCTGTCAGCCCCTTACTTTAGGGAAGAGAGGGATGGGCCAGCCTGTCAGCCCCTTACTTTAGGAAGAGATGGATGGGCCAGCCTGTCAGCCCCTTACTTTAGGAAGAGAGGGATGGGCCAGCCTGTCAGCCCCTTACTTTAGGAAGAGAGGGATGGGCCAGCCTGTCAGCCCCTTACTTTAGGAAGAGATGGATGGGCCAGCCTGTCAGCCCCTTACTTTAGGAAGAGAGGGATGGGCCAGCCTGTCAGCCCCTTACTTTAGGAAGAGAGGGATGGGCCAGCCTGTCAGCCCCTTACTTTAGGAAGAGAGGGATGGGCCAGCCTGTCAGCCCCTTACTTTAGGAAGAGAGGGATGGAGCACAGACTGTTAGAGGGGGAAAGAAGGATCTAGAGAAAGCAGGTAGTCGGAGGGGAATAAAGAGGGATTGATGTTTTGAGACTTGTATAAGGTCAGATGGAGAGAGGGAGTGGATTACGGAGAGAACACACTGTTTAGATCATCAGATGTATTAGTTATTTTATCAGACCATCTAGAATCAAACACTGCCCCCTCTCTCCTCCTTCAGCTCTCTTTTCCTCAATCCCCCCCCCCCGTAGAGCCCCCCTGTGTAGTCCCCTTCTGAGAACCTCCAGGCCTTGTGAGACACGTTCACACACACACACACAGAAACCTTTGTAGACAGCGGTTGTGTTGTGTTTTCTAGTGGAGTTGTGTTGTTGTCCGTACCTCTCTCTGAGCCCCAGAGGAGATGCTCTGCTGGGGACCGTTAAGTATGGGAGGACAAGGACAGGGATGGAGGGACACACACACACACACACACACTACCTCTCTTCTGTCCAGCAGGGGGTTGGTGGGCAGAGAGGGGTGGGGGTTCATCCTGTTTTAACTAGAAGGTCAGCTCACCTAGGGATGGAGAGAGATGATGAAAAGGTTGAGAGAGAGAGAGAAAGGAAGGGCATAGAGCTAAACAGATGACATGGAAAATAACCAGTTCACCATTTCCCAGCTTGCCCTTGACCCTGGACCAGAGGGGATGTTTGGTAAATATTTAGTTCAGCAATATTTTTTACCTGCGATTTTTGCACCAAATAACACTGTTACATTTTAGTAAGACTGCACATGGGACAGCTATTGCCATGGAACCTTGGGGACCAAAAAGAAAGGATAGTTATTTGTTTTTCAAGCTCTCAGTAGTTTACTGTCAATTGCTGTGTCTAAAGGTTTGGGAAAGTTAGCCCCCCCTGGCCTCCCAACTCCACCCCTCTGTAATGTTGCCATGGTTTCCGCCGGGGCCTCAGCAGTGCAGGTCTCAGGAGCATATGAGGCCAGAACATCCTCTGTCTCTGTGCTTCCTGTCCTCTGGACGCACACACACACACTCCCCCTCCTCTGTTCATGTCACCTTCTAATACACAGACAGGCTGGCGTATTGTTTTTGTGACCAGGGCAACATAAATGTTTTGTGTTCCCCTTTAAGAGCGTGGCTGCGGGCCCATTTTAAGGACGGACTCATGTGGTGAGCTGGGGGCCTATTTTAAGGTGGGACTGGATCTAGTATGGGGAACCTTACATAGAGAGGATAGAAACTTTCCAATGACAACAAAGCTAAATGAAAGGGAGGAACGGATGTGGAGAAGGGAGAGAGGTGGCTGGATGGAGAGTGGTCAAAACACACAGTGCATCTAGACTCAT